>NC_092750.1:70636874-70936874 GCF_047496795.1 Chiloscyllium punctatum
GCGCGCGCCGGAGAGATCGAGAGAGATCGCGCGCGCCGGAGAGATCGAGAGAGATCGCGCGCGCCGGAGAGATCGAGAAACACAGACAGACGAAGAGAGAGAGAGATCAAGTGTATGTGTGTGTGAGAGAGAGAGAGATCATGTGTGTGCGTGTGTAAAAGAGAGAGATCGAAAGAGATCAAGTGTGCGCGCACACGTGTGTGTGTGTGAGAGAGAGAGCTAGAGAGATATTGAGTTTGTGAGAATGAGATCAAATGTGTGCGAGTGTGTGTATGAGAGTTAGGGAGAGATCGTGTGTGTGTGTGTAAGAGAGCGTGTGAGGGAGACAAAGAGAGAGAGAGATCAAGTGTGTGTGAGAGGAGAAGGAGAGAGAGAGAGCGAGAAAGAAATCGAGTGTGTGTGTGAGAGTGAGAGAGAGGGCGTGTGTGTGTGTATGTGTGTGTGAGAGAGAGACAAAGAGAGAGAGATCGAGTGTGTGTGTGAGGGGAGAGGGAGAGAGAGAGGTCGAGTGTGCGTGTGTGTGTATGAGAGATCGAGTGTGTGTGAGAAAGATGGAGAGAGAGAGTGAGTGTGAGAGTGAGATTGAGTGTGTCTGAGAGAGGGAGAGTGTGTGTGTGTGTGTGTGTGTGTGTGTGTGTGTGAGAGAGAGAGAGAGAGAGAGACAAAGAAAGAGAGATAAAGTGTGCGTGTGAGAGGAGAGGGAGAGAGAACGAGTGTGCGTATGAGGGAGCGAGAGAGATCAATGTGTGTATGAGAGCTGAAAATATGTTGCTGGAAAAGCGCAGCACGTCAGGCAGCATCCAAGGAACAGGAGAATCGACGTTTTGGCATAAGGGGGAGGGGGGGGTGGGGAGAAGGCGGGGGGAGGACTGGGTGGGGGAAGAGGAGGGGGGGGAAAAAGGGGGGAGGAGAAGGGTGGAGAGAGGGTGAGGGGGGGGAGAGAGGGAGGGGTGAGAATGTGTGACAGAGGTTGAGATAAAGTGTGTGTGTCTGAGAGAGAGAGTGAGTGAGTGCGGAGAGAGACGGAGAAAGAGAGATCGAGTGGGTGAGAGACAGAGAGCAATCGAGTGTGTGTGAGAGATTGCGTGATGGAGAGAGATCGAGATAGAGTGTGTACAAGAGAGAGAGAGATCAAGCATGTGCGAGAGTGAGAGACCGAGTGCGTGTGAGAGAGAGAGAGAGAGAGATTGAGTGTGAGAGAGAGCAAGCGATCGAGAGCGAGTGTGAGCGTGAGGGGAAGCGAGAGGAATGCAAGTGTGTGTCAGAGAAAGAGGGAGAGAGAAAGAAAGAGAGATCGAGTGGGTGAGAGAGTGAGATCGAGCGTGTGAGAGAGAGAGAGTGAGAGATAGAGCGCACGGATGGAGAGAGATCGAGATCGAGTGCGTGCGAGAAAGAGAGAGAGAGAGAGAGCGAGCGCAAGTTTGTGTGTGTGTGTGTGTGTGTGTGTGTGTGTGTGAGAGAGAGAGAGAGAGAGAGAGAGTGAGTGAGTGAGAGAGAGATCGATTTTGAGGGAGCAAGGGAGTGAGAGATCAAGTGTGTGTGTGAGAGAGAGGGATTCAATGTGTGTGTGTGAGAGAGAGAGATCAAGTGTGTGTATGAGAGATCGAGTGTGTGTGAGAAAGATGGAGAGAGAGTGAGTGAGTGTGAGATAGAGAGATTGAGTGCATCAGAGAGAGAGGGAGGAAGAGATTGTGTGTGTGGTGTGTGTGTGTTTGTGAGAGAGAGCGAGACAGACAAAGAGAGAGATCAAGTGTGTGTGAGAGTGTAGAGGGAGAGATCGAGTGTGCGTGAGAGAGAGGGAGAGATTGTGTATGTGTGTGTGAGGGAGAGAGAGAGAGATCAAGTGTGTGTGAGAAAGATGGAGAGAGTGCGGGAGAGACCGAGTGCGCGTGCGAGAGGAGCGGGAGAGAGCGAGTGCGCATGTGGGAGAGATCGCGTGTGCGTGTGGGAGAGAGAGAGAGAGAGATCGAGTGTGTGTGGGAGAGATCGAGAAAGTTCAAGTGGGTGCATGAGAAAGAAAGAGATAGAGTGTGCGTGTGAGAGAGAGAGAGAGATCAAAGGTCATGTGTGTGTCAGAGAGAGAGAGAAAAAAAGAGAGAGAGAGAGATCGAGAGACAGAGATCGAGAGAGAGAGAGAAAAAAGATTGAGAGAGAGAGAAAAATCGAGAGAGAGAGAGAGAAAAATCGAGAGAGTGAGTGAGTGAGTGTGTGTGTGTTTGTGTGCGAGAGAGAGAGAGAAACAAACAAAGAGACAGAGAGATCGAGTGTGTGTGCGCGAGAGGGAGCGAATGTGTGCACGTGTGTGTGTGGGAGCAAGAAAGAGCACGAGAGAAAGGGAGAGCGAGTGTGTGAGAGAGAGGGGGAGCATGTGTGTGTGTCAGAGAGAGAGAGAGAGGGAATGTGTGTGTTTGCGTGCACGTGGGTGTGAGAGAGACAGGAGTGAGTGTGTGTGTGCGTGAGAGAGAAAGGGCGCAAGTGTTTGAGAGAGAGAGAATGAGAGATCGAGTGGGTGAGAGAGAGAGAGAGAGTGTGTGTGTGATGGCGAGAGATCTAGATAGAGTGTATGCAAGAGAGACAGAGAGAGATCGAGTGTGTGCGAGAGAGAGAGAGTGTGAGAGCAAGCGATCGAGGGCGAGAGAGGGGAAGTGAGGGTGGTGTGAGGGGGGAGCAAGAGAGAGAGGTGGAGCAAGTGTGTATGTGAGAGAGGGGGAGCGAGTGTGTGTGTGTCAGGGAGAGAGAGAGAGAGAGATCGAGATAAAGTGTGTGCATCTGAGAGGGGTGTGTGTATGTGCGCGTGTGTGAGAGAGAGAGCGCGCGTGATGGAGAGAGATCAAGATAGAGTGCGTGCAAGAGAGACAGAGAGACAGAGAGAGAGAGATCAAGTGTGTGCAAGAGAGAGAGATCGAGTGCGTGTGTGTATGCAAGAGAGAGAGAGAGATCGAGTGTGTGAGAGAGCAAGCGATCGAGAGTGAGAGGGGGGAGCGAGAGAGAGAAAAGGGGAGCAAGTATGTGCGAGAGAGAGGGAGAGAGAGAGAGAGATCAAGTGTGTGTGATAAAGATGGAGAGAGAATGAGAGTGTGTGTGCGCGCGCGTGTGTATGTGAGAGAGGGGACGTGAAGTGAGAGAGATCGAGGGTGTGAAAGAGAGAGGTCGAGTGTGTGCAGGTGAGAAAGAGAGAGATCGAGTGCGTCCGTGAGAGAGATATCGAGCGCATGCGCATGCACACAAGAGAGAGAGATCAAGTGTGTGCCTACCTGTGTGAGAGTATGTGTATGCGAGAGAAAGAGTTCGAGTGGGTGTGTGTGAGAAAAAGAGACAAAGCGAGCGAGCGTGTGTGTCAAAGAGAGAGAGAACGCAAGTGTGTGTCATAGAGAGAGAGGGAGAGAGAAAGAGATAGAGTGTGTGTGAGAGAGAGAGAGCGCGCGGATGGAGAGAGAGAGAGATCGAGATCGAGTGTGTGCGAGGGAGAGAGAGAGCAAGTTTGCGTCTGTGTGTGTGAGAGAGAGCGCACGAGCGAGAGCGAGGGAGACAGAGAGAGTGATCGAGTGTGTGTGTGTGTGTGTGTGTGTGTGTGTGTGTGTGTGTGTGTGTGTGTGTGTGAGAGAGAGATTGATTTTGAGGGAGAAAGGGAGAGATCAAGTGTATGTGAGAGAGAGGGATCGAGTGTGTTTGTGTGAGAGAAAGAGAGAGAGAGATCAAGTGTGTGTATGAGAGATCGAGTGTGTGAGAGAAAGATGGAGAGAGTGTGTGAGTGCGCCTGTGTGAGAAAGATCGAGGGTGTGAGAGAGAGAGAGAGATCAAGTGTGTGCACGTGAGAGAGAGAGATTGATTGTGTGCAAGAGAGAGAGAGTTCGAGTGTGTGCGCATATGCACAAGAGAGATCGAGTGTGTGCGTACCTGTGTGAGAGTGTATGTGTGCGAGAGAAAGAGTTTGAGTGGGTGTGTGAGAAAGAGAGAGAGAGATAGAGTGTGCGAGAGAGAGATCGAGTGTGTGTGTGAGAGAGAGAGAGATCGAGTGTGTGTGCGTGAGAGAGGGGGAGTTAACAAAGGAAACATGCAAAACTTACCTAACATAAACATGACTCCAGACCCACAACATGATTGAATCAAATGTCCATGAAATGGTTTAGAATACCACGGAGTTGATACAATCATAGAGATGTACAGCATGGAAACAGACCCTTCAGTCCAATTCATCCATGCCCACCAGATATCCTAAATAAATTTAATCCCATTTGCCAGCATTTAGTCCATATCCCTCCTATTTATATACCCATCCAGGTACCTTTTAAGTGTTATAATTGTAACAACCTCCACCACTTCCCTTGACAATTCATTGCATGCACACACCATCTTCTGTGTGAAAAACTAGACCCTTAGGTCCCTTTTAAATCTTTCCTCTCTCACCTTAAACCCATGCCCTCTTGTTTTTGACTCCCCTTTCCTGGGGAAGAGACCTTTTCTACTCACTCTATCCATGCCCCTCATGATTTTATACACCTCTGTATGATTACAGCCTCTGATGCTCCAGGGAAAATAGTCCCAGCCTATTCAGCCTCTCCCTATAGTTCAAACTCTCCAACCCTGGTGACATCCTTGTAAATCTTTTCGGAGCCCTTTCAAGTTTTACAACATCTTTCATCTAAGCAGGAAGACCAGAATTGCACACAGTATTCCCAAAGTGGCCTAACCAATGTCCTGGTGAGCCGCAACATAACCTCCCAATTCCTACACTCCATGCACTGACCAAATAAAGGCAAGTGCACTAAACACCTTGTTCATAAACCTATCTACCCAGGACGCCACTGTCACGGAGCTATGAACCTGCACTCAAAGGTCTCTCTGTTCAGCAATATTCCCCAGGACTTTTACCATGAAGTGTATAATTCCTGCCCTGATTTGTCCTACCGAAATGGAGCACCTCTCATTTATCTGGATTAAACTCCATCTGCCACTCCTCGACCCACCTGATCAAGATCTCAATGTAAACTGAGGCAACCTTCTTCGCTGTCCACTACACCTCTAATTTTGGTGCCATCTGCAACCTTATTAATCATACCTCCTGTATTCACATCCATATCATTCATATAAATGACAAAAAGCAGTCGACTTAGCACTAATCCTCACAGCAAACCACTAGTCGCAGACCTACTGTCTGAAAAGCAATCTTCCACCACCACCCTCTGGTCTCCTACTTTTGAGACAATTTTGTATTCAAATGGCTAATTCTCCCTGGATTCCATGTGATCTAACCTTGCTAACCAGTCTACTATGCAGAACCTTGTCAAAGACCTAACTGAAGTCCATGCAGACAACTTGCATTACTCTGCCTTCACTATTCATTGTCACTTCAAAAAAATTCAATCAAGTTAATAAAACACGATTCCCATGCACAAAGCCATGTTGATTACCCCTAATCAGTCCTTGCCTTTCCAAGTACATATAAATCCTGTCCCTCAGAATCCCTTCCATCAACTTGCTAATCACTGATGTCAAGCTCACTGGTCTCTAGTTCCCTGGCATTTCCTTACCACCTATCTTAAATAACAGCACTACATTGACCAACCTCCAGTCTTCTGGCACCTCACTCGTTGCTATCGATGTTATAAATATCTCAGCAAGGGGCTCAGCAATCACTTCCTGAGTTTCCCACAGAATTCAAGGGTAGAGCTGATCTGGTTCTGGAGATTTATCCACCTTGAAGCATTTTAAAATATCCTCCATTCAATCCCTTTACACTATGGCTGTCCCAGTCTGTTTGGAAAGTTAAAATCCCCTACCGTTACCACCCTATTATTCTTACAGTTAACTGAAATCTCCATACAAATTTGCTTCAATTTCCTGCCGACTATTGTGGGTTTATAATCTCCTCCTCTGTAATACGGGCACTTTTCAAGGTATTGCTATTTATTTCCCAAACTTCTCTTGCTTCCATATCATTCTCCACAGTAAACACTGATGCAAAATACTCATTTAGTATCTCACCTATCTCTTGCGGTTCCACATATCCGCTGCCTTGCTGATCACTGAGGGGCCCTATTCTCTCCCTAGTTACCCTTTTGTCCTTAAATGTATTATAAAATCTCTTTGGATTCTCCTTAACCCTATTTACCAAAGCTATCTCATGTGCCTTTTTTGCCCTCCCGATGTCCCTCTTAAGTACTGCATTTATACTCTTCTAGGGATTCACTCAATCCCTGCTGTCTATACCTGACATATGCTTCCTTCGTTTTCTTGACCAGAACCTTAATTTCATTAGTCATCCAACTTTCCCTCCACCTACCAACCTTGCCCTTCACCCTAACAGGAACATACTCTCTCTAGACTCTCATTATCTCATTTTTGAAGGCTTCTTACTTTCCAGTCATCTCTTTACCTGCGAATATTCGCCTCAAACCAAATTTTTTAAAGCTCTTCCTACTACTGTCAAAATTGGCTTTCCTCCAATTTAGAACTTTAACTTTTAGATGAAGTCTATGCTTATGATCACTTGCCCCAAAATGCTCCCCCACTGACAGCTCAGTCACTTGCCCTGCCTTATTTTCCAACATAAGGTCAACTTTTGCTCCTTCGCTAGGAAGTTCATCCTAAACCAAAACAAACTTTTCTTATACACACAAATTCCTCTCCATTCAATCCCTTTACACTATGGCTGTCCCAGTCTATGTTTGGAAAGTTAAAATCCCCTACCGTTACCACCCTATTATTCATACAGTTAACTGAAATCTCCATACAAATTTGCTTCAATTTCCTGCCGTCTATTGTGGGTTTATAATACAATCCCAATAACGTGATTATCCCTTTCTTATTTATAGAGTCATAGAGATGTACAGCATGGAAACAGACCCTTCGGTCCAACCTGTCCACGCTGACCAGATATCCCAACCCAATCTAGTCCCACCTGCCAGCACCCGGCCCATATCCCTTCAAACCCTTCCTATTCATATACCCATCCAAATGCCTCTTAAATGTTGCAAGTGTACCAGCCTCCACCACATCCTCTGGCAGCTCATTCCATACACATACCACCCTCTGTGTGAAAAAGTTGCCCCTTAGGTCTCTTTTATAGCTTTCCCCTCTCACCCTAAACCTATGCCCTCTAGTTCTGGACTCCCCGATCCCAGGGAAAAGACTTTCCCTATTTATCCTATCCAGCCCCCTTATAATTTTGTAAACCTCTATAAGGTCACCTCTCAGCCTCCGGCGCTCCAGCGAAAACAGCCCCAGCCTGTTCAGCATCTCTATATAGCTCAAATCCTCCAACCCTGGTAACATCCTTGTAAATCTTTTCTGAACCCTTTCAAGTTTCATAACATTTTCCGATAGGAAAGAGACCAGAATTGCACGCAATATTCCATCAGTGGCCTAACCAATGTCCTGTACAGCTGCAACATGACCTCCCGACTCCTGTACTCAATACTCTGACAATAAAGGAAAGCATACCAAACGCCTCCTTCACTATCCTATCTACCTGCGACTCCACTTTCAAGGGGCTATGAACCTGCATTTCCTCAATTCCACCCAAATAACTTCACTGGACTACCCCCGAATATCCTTCCTAACTTTAGCTACAATATTATCCCTAATCAAAAAAAGCTGCTCCTCTTGTTTCCCCCCTCCCCTGCCTTTCTACCTTTCCTATAGCATTTAGAACATTAACCATCTATGATACAATTGAGGAATTCAAATAAAAGGAAAACAAATGGACCAGCCAGCACCAGATATGACAGATATGAATCTAAAAGGAAGTCCCACAGAGTAGCCAAGCAATATAGTCATATCCACAGAATCATATTTTTCAGTCAACATCCCAGATTCCTGAATCGTCATCCTACAGTATACCCTGTCCCACCAACAGGAAAATCCCAGAAAAGTCTCCACAATGGTATACACAATCAAGAGAAAGTGGTTCTAATATCCTCATGTTGACTCATGTTACAGTGAGATCTCATGGCAGCAGGACAAGAAAACTAACTGCTGATTACCACACTCCATCACCAAACAGCACTTGAAAGACATGCTGAATGTACTCTGCAGTGCCACTGACAAAACTAAATGACTTTCGCAGAATAAAGTTGCCAGACTAGATATGCAGCAAATGGTGTAAACACTAACGGGGGAAAAAAAGACTACTGGGTTTTGTCCCTCACCAACCTTTGTCAATGCACCTATCCATGGCAGCATTCGTAGTAGTGACCAGCATACAGTCATGGCAGCAAAAGTTACAAATCATCATGCTGTGTGACATTATCTGTATGCTCAATGGAACAGAGTCAGATATAGATCTGGCAGCTCAAAATTGCTCAACAATTAGGCACTGAGAGCTATCAGCAACTGTACATCATCATGGCCTAACAGATCTCTCACTCTACCATTACAATCAAGATTAGCTCTGGCTCAATGACTGTAGAGTATTTTGGAAGCAACACAAGAAATACAAAAGAAAGGACATGCCAATCAACGTTCTCTCAAAGTTACACAACTGCTGAGGACCCAAGCATGCCAATCGGTGTGCCAACGCATTGACTTCCACATGACTTCGAAGATCCGTGCAGCAGAAACAAAAATTAGGGGGAATATAGGTGTCAACCTGGTAAAGCTTCTTCGTAGGATAATATGCATACTGAAGTCCAGAGACAGTGTACTACAAACCGATTATAGTGGTCCCACCTGCCGAGAAGATTAAAGCTCTGCAACTCTTTCATATGCAGTCACAAATTGCAGTGGCCAGTAAACAATTAATCAGAGAGGGTTTTCCCCTAAACATTCCCATAATCGAGACACTGAAGCCAAGCACATAGTGGAAAAGAAGAGACAAATATTTTCATCAAGAAATGCTAGACAAATGACATATCTAAGCTTCTGCCTGAGGACCCAGCTTCACAGAAGCTCGTCCTGTCATTTTAATTCACTTTATGCACCATCAAGAGACGATTTAGTGAAACGGGTACAACCAAATATTGTGAATAGTGACAACAATAGTGACAACAAAGCGCTAACAACTTGTTCTCCAAAACTAGTCCTGTACCTCTCCAAGTTCCAGTTCAGCAACAATATAGTAGTAGCTGCTAAGACCAACTCATCATTCTACCCGTGATGGAAGGTGTCATCAACAGTGTTTATAATTACATCATCAATTATCTGCTCCTTTGAGAACAGTTTGGTCTATACAGCTCCACACCTTTTGTCCAAAACTGAACAAAGGACATTGCTGCAGGAGTTGCTCAGGTTTGTGCCCTGGACTCATCCACCTTCAGCTATTCCAATGGCCTTTCTGCTATCATCAGGTCAGGTATGGAAACTGTTCACATATTTGCAGTGTTCAGTTGCATTCATAGCTGCTCAGATAATGAACAGTTGCTGGCAAGATGACATGGATAACATTCAGACTTGGGCTGATAATGGGCAAGTAATATTCATGTCATACAAGTGTCAGGCAATGACCATCTTCGGAGTACATCAAACCACCATTTTGCCAAACTCATCACCATTAAGATACTGGTAGTAACCAACAACCAGAAATTTAACTTGTGCACCTTTATAAATATCAGTTCAGAGGCAATATATACAGCAACAAAGGAGCTTATGTTAGACCGTATAAACTCTTTTCACCATCTATAAGGCTCACCTCAGGATTGTGATGGACGCATCTGTGTTTGTTGACTTTTAGCTCCAACAGTCCTCAAAAAACTTAGCAACACCAAGAGCAAAGCTGCCTGATTGACTGGCATCTGAATCACCAACTTAAAACACTAACCCCCTCTACAATCAACATACAGGTGCAGCATTATGCACCACCTACAAGTGTAGCAGGAATTTGCCAAGAATCCTTCACAGCACCATTCAAACCCTCAAACTTTCCTGCTGAGAAGCAACATCACTACCTCCAACCCAAACATCATCCTGACTTTGAGCTATATTGTTACAACCAACTTGGAAAAGTGTATTGCTTCTCAAGCCCCAGTACTCCAGGAACTGCTACAAAAGTTAATGATTTAATCTAAGCAAGACAATTTACCTGTCTGCTGGAACCAAGTTAACAGAAAACTGACCAGGTGCCTATACTTAAGAACTATTTATTATAAATAAGTAAATTCTGATCACAAGCAGACACCCATGAAGTATCTATAGGCTCAATAAGACACAGGAGAAGTATGCCATTCACTCCATCAGGTCTGCTCAGCCATTCAATGAGGACATGTCTGATCTGAAGATCAGCTCTACTTTCCTTCTTTGTTCCCCAGGAGAATAGATTTTTTTTTAAAAATCAATCTCAGCCTTAATGACCCAAACTCAGCAGTAAAATGTTCCATTGATTCAGTAACCTCAAGAAAAAAAGAAATTTTCTTCAGCTTTATCTTAAGTGGGTGGCCCCTGAACTGAGATTATGCCCTTTGGCTCAAGGCACTCCCAGTTGAAGAATACAACCCCTCCATATCTATCCTATCAAGCTTCCCCAACCGGAAACTACGGATAAATTAGGAGATCCACTCCCTACTGCAGTCCAGATCTGAGGTGTACAATTCGAGCAACCCTAACCTACACAGAAAATCAGAATACAACTTAGGTAAGGCCATTAGAGATGGCAAGAGGTGATACCAAACTAAGCTTGAGACCCAGACCAATCACATGGACATCCCGTAGTTTGTGGCAAGGCTTACACAATATAATGGGCTACAAAGCAAAGTCTAACAGAATCACAAGCAATAGTGCCAACCGTATCCAACAAACTCCATGCATTATATGCCCAGTTTGAACAGAACGTCAGAGAAACAATGCTACCAATCCCAACAGCCTCGGATATACATACACCCACGGTCACCCCCACAGACTTTAGATTGGCCCGCTTGAGAGTGAACCCAAAGGAAGTGGCTGGCCAGATGGAGTTTCCAGCCATGCATTCACAACCTGTGTGAACCAGCTGGCAGAAGTATTCACAGACATCTTTAACCGCTCCTTAGTGTGATCTGAACACCCACCTACTTCAAGAAGACCACCAGCATCCTGATGCCAAAGTAAAATCATGCAGTAGACCTCAGTGACCGCTGAGCAGGCTCTCAACTCCATACCTGTGAAGTGCTTTGAGAGGTTAGGAATGCCTCACATCAACCCTAGTCCACCAAATTGCCTTGATCCTTTGCAATTCGCCTATGGGTGCCACAGGTCTACAGCAGAAGCCACCTCCCAGGCTCTGTGTTCATCCCTGAAACATTTGGATTACAAGGATACCTATGTCAGGTTCCCATCTTTAGACTACAGTTTCACCTTCAACACCATAATTCCAAACAAATTTATCTCTAAACTCCGAAACCTAGGTCTCAGCTCCCCACTCTGTCACTGCTTCCTGGATTTCCTGACACAGACCACAATCCACAATTACCAAGACTAGATGACAACACCAGTGTCCACAAGGCTATGTACTCAGCCACCTACTATACTCCTTATACACTCATGACTATATGGCCAAATTCCACCCAAATTCCATTGACAAATTTGATGCTGACACCACCATTGTAAGTCGAATCTCAATGACGAAGCAGAATAAATTACAGAGATTGAGTGCTTAGCTGTATGGTGTAAAGACGATAATCTCTCCATCAATGTCAGAAAAACAAAGGAGCTGGTCACTGACTTCAGGAAGTGGAAGGCATCCCCTGTCTGCATCAAATGGTGCTGATGTGGAGATGGTTAAGGGTGGCAAGTTCCTGAGTGCGATGATCACAAACAAGCAATGTGTCCTCATCCACCCACATCGATGCAGCAGTCAAGAAAGCACAACAATGTATCTACTTCCTCAGGAGGCTAAGGAAATTCAGCATGCCCACAAGGAAAGCATCCTATCTGGATACATCACAGCGTGTTATGATAATTGCAGTTCCTAAGACCACAATAAGGTACAGAGAGTTATGAACACAGCCCAGTCCATCATGCAAAGCAGTCTTCCATCCACTGACTCATCTATACTTCCTAGTGCCTCAGGAAAGCAACCAACATAATTAAAGATCTGTCCCACCCTAGTTATTCTCTCTTCCACCCTCTTCAGTCATGCAGAAGATATAAAAGTTTGAATACACATACGAGACGATTCAAGAGCAACTTCTACCACGCTATAATCAGACTTTTGAACAGACATCATAAATGTTATTTCTAATCTCTCTCCCTGAAACCTTCTCTGCAGCTGTGAAAAATGCATTCTACATTCTGTTCTGCTACCCTGTTGCACTCTGTATGTACAATCTGCCTGTATAAAATGCAAAATAACACTTTTCACTGTATCTCATTACATGTGATAACAATAAATTAATCAATTGAAGATGTTCCGATCAATTTGGAAAAGTGTACTAATCCTCAAGCCACATTGTTCCTGGGGTCACCATGAAAGAATAACCCACAAGAATCCCCTATTTACCTTCTGGTGGAATCAAATTAACAGAAAACAATGAGTAGGTTCCTATACTTGCACATGTTTGTTACAAGTAAATAAATACTAAACACAAAAACAGCCAAAAACTTTGAACATAAGGCCCTATGACTTAAAACGAGTTTTAAGTCATAGGGTCTTATGTTGATGGTTCTTGGCTGTTATAACTTATTTTAAGTAGTACTCAACTCTCTTAATATAGACAGTTACAGACAAACACAAGTTGTTTTAAGGATGAAGAAAAAAATAACTTAAAAACTCTTACAACAGCAGTCCACAGGGCTCAGCAAGATGTCCCTTTTTCTTGCCAAGATGCTTTGTTGTTCCATTTCCTCATCCAAGATTTTTAACTTTTTCACAGGGAGCACAAAGCAATGGCACACGAGCTACAAAGTCTTTTAGTTTTTGGTTAAAGGTAACAACTTACAGCAAATGTTGGGAGAAAATAACTGGCTTTCTTTAGGGATTTTTGCAGACGCACGCATGCATGCACGCACACCCGTGCCCTTCCAGCAGTTTGCTGTTCACATCCACAAGCTATTCAGCTACTGGAGGAAGCATTGAGCTGTCACCAAGCTTTGGCATCCATGACTGGTCACAACTACATAGCCTAATCAGCTCCTTTTGCCAACCAAATTACACGCTGCAAACACATTTATATAAACATCCTCCCACATTACTCGAACAAAGCAGCAATGTAAGTACCACACAGACACAGTTTCAGTAACTTGTTTGTAAAAGAGAATGCAACAGTTTCTTCCACAGTCTTTTTTCAACTTTAGTATGCAAAGAGAAATACAAAATTAAAATTGCTGCTGCTGCTGCTTTTACAAAAAAAAGAATTACAGAATAAATTGTAAACGTCATTAAACGGCATTTGAGAAAAATGTTTTAAAAATGAGCTAAATGTCTGTGCAGCAACAGATAGTGCTTGCAATAAAACAAGGAAGCCACAATCAAACTTGCATTAAGAAAACCAGATATAGTAAGGATTACGGAGGTATGGCTACAGAAAAATCAGGTTAGGATCTAAACAATGCAGGGCAGAACAGAATTAGAAAAGATACAAGAAAGAGAGAACAGAGGTGAAGCAGTTATACCCAGTGAAACCATAATGAAGCAGAAAAACTGGATGCACCTTTCAGAAGTCAAAATACAAATCCTATTGGTAGGTATAAAAAAGTTAAAGGATCAATCACAAGAATGTGTAACTCTACAGATCACCCATCATTAGGAAAAAGGCAAACAACATTTTAAAAGTGAGAGAATAGCATCATAATCGTGGAAGATTACAACTAATCCAAAATTAATAAATAGAAGAGGTAGGTAAAGAGGATATTAGAATGGTGTTCCTGCTGAATGCACGAGTCACTTAAAACCCAATATGTTAAATGACCAAGAAAGAAAGATACAATACTCGATGTGTAATGAAGATTCATAATAATATATTATTATGGTTTAGGAACTTGGGTCCTAAAGTGGAGAATGATGTATTGCTTTGTCTGATGTGTGTTCAAGGGGAAGAAAATGTTTAGTTTAATTTTTAATTTGTGCTGTGAGGGGTGCAAGATGTCTTGAGTTTGTTTAAAAGCAATCAATTGTGGTCTTCAAAATCCTCGAGGTGAATGAATCAACACAATAGAGGGGAAAGTTCAAAGAAAAAACACTGCTGCGGCCGAGTACAGGAGTTAACGGTCACTAAAAGACGCACATGTTTCAGTCAAAGAGATAATATCGGGGAATCCAAGATGGCGGTGATCTAGGAGGATTGCATTGCTGGCTCCACACCACAACATCAGCAGGACAGAACAGAACCGAACCGATCCCAACCAAGTCATTTTAAACAATAAAATGGTAAAAGAGCTATAGAACTTGAAAATTTCACTTACCTTTGCTTTTGCTGCAGGAGAATGCCGAAGAAAGGAGAGAGTTCACCCAACGCCAGGACCGCAGCACAATCCACCAGCATGGCGGGCTTGCTTACTCACCAAATCTCAAGAGATTCTGGGAGAACAGATTGAAGAAAAAAAAATCAAGAAAAGCTGGCCTCAGTTTCTGCTATGCTCCAAAGGTGCGAACAGGAGCTGGAAGACCTCGGGAAAAGGGCAGATGAGCTTGAAAGCCGAGTCACAGTGGTAGAAGCTGAGACTGATTCATCCAAGAGTCAAGTGCAAGCCCTAGAGACGCAAGTCCATGGTTTACTGGGTCGCGTGGATGATCTTGAGAACAGGGGCAGAAGGAAGAATCTTTGTGTTGTCGGTCTGCTGGAGGGGAAGGTAAGTGAGTGGCCTGTGGAATGTTTTGAGAAGCAGTTGCTGGAATTTCTTAGCTTGAAGGCCAAAACGGGAAGGATAAAAGTTGAGAGAGCCCACCAGGTTGCAGTGCAGAGGCCAGGTCTGGACCAACACCCTTGCCCTATCCTGGTACAGTTCCATCATTATAATGACAAACAGAGTGTCATGGAAGCTTCCAGAGCCCAGAGGAAGGATCAGAGGGCATTGGTGTGTGAGGGCTCCAGGGTTATGTTTTTCCAAGACTTTTTGGTGGCAATGATCCGGAAAAGGAAAGCCAACGGTGGCGTCAAGAAGAGACAGAGTGTTTGGGATCCAGTACTCACTAAGACACCCAGCAGTGCTTCAGCTTACCTGTAATGAATGCAGCTGTACATTTATTTGACTTGCCAGAGAAAGCGAAGAACTTTGCGGACACGCTAACTTAAACCAGACTATAGGTAGAAATAATAGCATTGTTTGGGTTTGTTCTCTTTGGGGAGGACTTGTTCAAGTCTCCTTTTGTTGGCAATAAGTTGCGTTAAATTATACTCAGAATGGATAGAGTATTTACCTTTAATTTCTAAGTTAAGTTATACCAGGGGATGGGTGACGTATTTACTTTTAACTCTCTTATGTATTTTGCTAATGTTTCTTTTTTATTGTTACTTTATCTTGTACTGCCCATGGCGTGACCCTAGCTAGGAGGAGTTAAGAGGGTGGTTGGGATGGCTAGTAGGGTTTTGGGATGTGCAGGTACCCCTTTGAATGGGGTTGGGGGGGGGGGGGGGGGGGGGGGTAAACTCCCCTAATCAGCTTTTAGCAGTGATATCATCTTCGTGATCTAAGCAACTAAGGGATTTGTGTGTTGGACTAGAATTGGTGGACGTCTGGAGGTATCTTCACCCTACAGGCAGGGATTTCACGTTTTTTTCCAATCTGCACAAATGTCATACCAGGATTGATCTCTTTTTGACACCCACAGTGCATTTGGGCTCAGTGATGTCACGTACAATTGGCAACATCACTATCTCTGATCACACCCCAGTGTACCTAATAGTCAATAGTATATAGTAGATCCGGGGCACTGGCGATTGAATCCGTTCATCCTTAAAGATAGCAAGTTTATTGAATACTTTTCCAATGAATTCAGGGCTTTCTCTAAACATTAATTCAAGCTCAGCCAGTAATCCATCTATTCTCTGGGAAATTGCTAAAGTCTATGCCGGAGGTTAGTTATTCCCTACTCTGCCAGTACGGAATGGCAGAAGGGTGCTCAAAACCTGACCGAAAGCAGCCAAGAAGGAATACTTTGATAGTCCCTCACTGGCTAAATTAGAGACGATCACAGCGCTTCGGATCACACTGAACTCCATGCTCACATAGATAGCTAAGACGGAGAGCATGGAGACAAACCGGGCAAGTACTTCACATATCTTGCCAGGAAAAAGAATGCTCCTCAAGCCATCACCTCGATCAGGGAAGACACTAGAAACCTAATCCGTGATTCTAAAAGGATTAAAAAGTGGCATTTTGGAAATTTTATTCCAAACTATACCAGTCTGAAAGTTGAGAGGATGGACAGGCTAGGATGGAGTCTTTTATCAGGAATTTGGATCTCCCGGGTGTGACCCCCAAACAAGGGTTTCTCCTTAATGCCTCATTGTCAGTGCAAGACATGCAGGAGGCTATGAGGCAGCTCCAGGACAGAAAAGTGCCTGGTCCTGACAGATTTCCCAGTGAATTTTGTGAAGAACTTATAAACATACTGTCAGGACCGACAGTAGGTTCGATGATTCTCACAGTCGTGTCCTCCTCCCTCCATCTTTGAGAGAAGCGAACATCTCTCTTAACCTTAAAAAAAAAGGAAGGCCCCAGAGGATTGTGCTTCCTTTTGGCCCGTCTCACTTCTAAATATTGAATCCAAAATCCTATCTAAAACTCTTGCACTAAGACTAGAAACTGTGCTGCCGTCCATTACTAAGGAGTATCAGACTGATTTTATAAGGGTCGCAGATAGTCTAATAATGTCAAGAGGTTACTTAATGTGATCCAAGTACGTCAACAACAATCAGTACAGGGATTAGGGATCTCTGTAGATGCAGAGAAGGCATTTGAACTGTTCGAGTGGCCATACTTTTTTTTATACTTTAAAGCAGTTTGGCTTGGGTTAGGTCTTTATCAGATGGGTAAAGGTTCTTTTTAGTGACCTTCTGTTCTCACCAATGGTATGCGGTCAAGAAATTTAATATCCTTAGGGGCAGTCGATAGGGCTGTCCCCTATCGTCATTACTTTTCACATTAGTGATTGAGCCACTGGAGAAGGCCATACATAGAGATCCCAATATATCTGCTCCAGAATTGGGGACAAAGTGACATAAGATTGCATTGTACACAGATGATGTTCTTGTCTTTTTGTCAAACCCAACAGTTTCAGTACCTCATCTGATATAAGACATTAACTCATTTGGTGGTTTTCGGGTTACAAAATCAATGTTATGAAATTGGAGGTCATGCCCGTGGGTGGTCTCCCGAAAATGCCCGGTCTCGAGAACAAATCTCGATTTTCCCTTTAAATGGTCACAGAAGGGCTTTCTTCACGAAGGTATATTTCATTACTCCAGTCTTTGATTGGCTATTTAAAACCAACTTAGCCTATTTATTCAATAGAATCAAACAAGACCTTCAAAGATGGGAAACCCTCCCGATCTCTTGGTCAGCTCAGATAGCCCTCATTAAAATGAACATTCTCCCCCACCTACTGTACCCGATGTGAATGCTCCCTTTAATCTTTACTAAGCAAGCATCCAGGAGACTGAATGGCTGGTTCAGCTCTTCCATCTGGTGAAGCAAACGACATCTTGCTAAACTAACTAAATTACAATTACCCTACAGACTGGGTGGAGTGGACCTCCCGGATATTAAAAACTATCAATTAAGCTCATTGTTATCTTTCGTGAGTGAGGGCCCATGGGGACCCTCTCTCACTACGGTTAGACAATGAAATTTCTCAGGTAAGGTGTTCCCTTGCTAGCTTACTGTTCTTGGACAAAATGATGACAGTCAAGGAATATTACCATAGCCCAATAGTTATCAATACTGTTACAAGTATGAAGGGCAATGCGGCAGATAGAGGGCAATATTGCCAAAACATCATTTTTTAGACCCATAGTTGGTATGCCGGGTTTTATTTTAGATTACTTACAGTGTGGAAACAGGTCCTTCAGCCCAACAAGCCTACACCAACCCGCCGAAACGCAACCCACCCAGACCCATTCCCCTACATTTACACCTTCACCTAATATGCACATTTTTGGATTGTGGGAGGAAACCAGAGTTCAAGCAGGGATGATGGACTCAGGGTTTAAACTATGGACAGCTAGGGGTGTGTTTTGCCTGGAGGACTTATTCGAGGGGACATGCTGATGTCTTTCGATCAGCTGGCTTGGAAATACGAGTTGCCGAGTAGGGACCTCTTCTGTTTTTTTTTCAAATTAGAGATTTCATTCAAAAATAAACTACACTTCTAACTGATTCCTATCGATCCAACACAGAGGACAGGGTGCTTAGCACTGAGAACACGTTTCCTGTTAGCGCTCTTTATTACCTTGTGGGAGAAGGCCCTCAGACAAGACCAAGTTGCTTTGTTAGGTATGGGAGATGCAGCTAGATTTTGAGATCTCCTTTGAAACATTAGAGGATATCTGGGAAAACACAAGAAGCATATCAATTTGCAAGTGGACCCATGCCTCACAACTGTAGATTCTCCACAGGGTCCACTTGGTTCCAGATCGTCTCTCAAAATTTAAAGTGTGAGTGTCACTAACATGTCCCAAATGTAAAATGAGTATGGGTACTCTCATTCATAGTCTTTGGTCCTGCCACAGGCTCCGGACAAATGGAGTGCTGTGGTAGGCGAAAGAGAGAGGGTCTTGGGGACAGAGGTAGAGATGGACCCAGTATCTCTTCTTCTTGGCCTAGTTAATGTACCTCCTTTAGATGCGTACAAAAAAGCAGCTTTTCAGTATCCTCAATTTTTGTGCAAGAAAGAACATTCTGTTCGGCTGCATCCCTGAAAATCTTTCGGGCTGTCAGACTGGCGTAAGCTAAGTCATGGAACATATTCCTTTGTATTTTCTCGTAAGTATGACGCACAACAAAACTAAGACATGGTAGCCCTTTTTGGACTACCTGGGACAAATTTGTCTGCCAAACTAATAAGGGCCTTTATACAGCCATGACAATTCTGTTTAATGAATCTGGTATCCAGAGAGGAAGAGTTACAAACACATGAACATGTATAAAATTATGCACTTGATGGTCAAGGGTTATTACTCTGTTTCATTGAGCTATATTATCATTATTATTATTGTTGTCATGATTTGTTGTTTTATTTATTTATGTAATTAATGGATTATTTGTACTGTTTGGAACTGTTTTGTGTTTGTTGTAATATCCAAAAAAAATCTCTTTTTTAAAAAATATATTTTAAAAAAAAAGAGATGTCCTTAGCAGAAGTACTGTCAATGGTTTTCTCTAAACCAGTCAAGGACTAGGTGAGACAGGTGTCCTGAGATACTTAAAATAAAATTCAAGAAGCAGAAAGCTGTGAAAGACAGGAGTTTAAGAAACTTATGTTAAATAAGAAGTGACCCAAGTTAGCAGTTTGTTTAAAAGTCACAGGAAGTGACATTAACTACAAATAATAGCATTTAGTAAATGCAAAAAGCTGTCAAATCCAATCACGGCCATACTGACTGAACAAGGAACTTGACAGTTGAGACAGAATAACTCTTTATTGAGTTTTAAGTGTCTACGGGCTGTTCCAACGAGTGAAAAGGTTGAACTATTCAAACAGTTTTTTAAAAAATAGATATTTTTATTGAAAATTTAACATATTTTTACAAGTTTACAAATTTAAAAAACCCAAGTATAAACATTGATATACGATTAAATCTTAAATAAATAATAGCCAAAATTTATCAAACAGAAAAAAAAGATACCGAGACAAAAAATACAAAACTCAACTAACTACTAATCTACCCTACAACTAACCAGAGTATATAATTAAGTCTCTTACATTATTCAGGGAAGGAAAAAAAACCGATGGATAACAGAAATTGAGTAGTGAGATGCATGCTCGGAATGTGTTAACATCAGATCGTAACAAAACCTGTATTTGTGCAGGATTCCTCTCCCAAGGGGCCCTGGACCAGCCAGGTTCGCCATCTCAATTAAATAAAAGCCATTGTGAGGATGGCCTAAATACCTGTATTTGTGTAATTCAAGAAGGGCTGCCATATTTTACAGAATAATTCGGTCTTTCGGTGCACCATATTTGTAAGGAAGTCAAGGGGAATACATTCCATAATTATCCTGTGCCAATTCGAAAGTCCAGGGGGGCCCTCAGCCACCCAGTTTACCAAAATATTTTTCCTTGCACAGAAAGAGAGAATAGAAAATAATCTCTTCCGTGCATATCCAGGGTGGGTAAGTTCGAAAAGCCCAAAAGGAGGTACAGGATCCACTCTAATTTCCGTTCCTAAGATTTCTGTCAGAGCACTTGCTACTTTAGTTTAATATCTACGGATCTTATGACAGATCCATAAACCCACCTCTATTTTACATTTGGGACACATTGGAGATGCTCCTGCCTTAGATTTTGCCAATCGGTCCTGCGCTATATGGGCCCTATGAAGTATCTTCAACTGAATGGCCTGAGTTCTGTTGCAGATGGAGATTTTTCTGGCATTTTCCCAAATGTCATTCCACATTTCTATAGAGATTTCCAGTCCCAACTCTTGATCCCATGTTTTAAGCAGATTGTCCATATCTCCAGATACTTCATCATGTAATAAATGATAAATAGTGGTGACTGAAGATACCCCAATTGGCCATAACACTCTATCTGATATATAAAGACTATCTAATAGATTAGTCTTCTTCTGTACGTAATCTCGAATTTGGAAGTATCAAAAGAGATCACCATTAGGTCATCCAAATTTCTGTTGCAGCTGTTCAAAAGACAGCAGGACCCCTTCTTTAAACAGATCCCCTAAACAGGAGATACCTCTGGATCTCCAGAGTTTGAAAGTGGCATCTGTAAGCCCCGGGTGAAATCCTCATGCTCCTGCTATGTGTTATGTGAGTTGCCCTCATTTTGCCGCATTATATTCCAAGCTTTAATTGTATTTAGTATTAAAGGGTTTTTACATTGATCCGCGATGACTTTCCTCTTGTCTGAAAACAAGAGGTTAATAAGTAAGAAGCCTCGATGTCCAGCCAGATTGATTGCGGGTCAGACAAGACCCAATCGGCTATGTAACTTAATAGGGAACTTAACTGATATTTCCTAAAATCTGGGAAATCCAGTCCTCCCCTTGCCTGTGGAAGCTGTAGCTTCTTCAGCTTAATGAGGGGCCATCTATGATTCCAGATAAAAGGAACCCAGCCAGCCATACAATTTACGTAGTGCCAGCCTCAGCAACATCACCGGAAGCATTCTCATAGGGTATAGGAGATAGGGCAAGACATTCATTTTAATTAGTGCTATTCTGCCGAACCAGGAAATTGGAAGGTCTCCCCATCGCTGGAGGTCTTGCCTTATCCTTTCCAGTAAATGCACAAAGTGAGCCTTGTATAACTGACCAAATCCTGGGGTGATAAAAATGCCTAAATATAAGAAACCCTCCAGGGACCACCAAAAGGGAAAGTGGGATCCGTCCAATAAGTGGGATATACTAGCAAGGCCACCCATTGGCATAGCCTCCGAATTTGAAAAATTAATTTTACAGCCTGAAAATTCACTAAATATAATAATAACTTAGATTAAGCGAGGCACAGACATCAGAGGATGACTGAGAAATAGAAGAACATCATCTGCATAAAGGGTAATTTTATGTTTACCTGTACCAATCCTCGGGGTCATTATATTTGGGTCAGCCATATAGCTTCTGCTAGTGGCTCAATTCTTAGCGTAAATAGCAATGGCGAAAGAGGACATCCCTAGCAGCAGCCCCTATCCACACTGAAGCTATCTGAGCATAATCCATTGGTAATCACAACTGCTTCAGAATAATTATACAGTGTTGAGACCCATTTGGTAAACACCTTTCCAATGCCAAACCTTTCCAATGTGTAAAACAAATATGACCATTCAACCCTGTCGAATGCCTTTTCCGCGTCTAATGACACTACTACTCCTGGTATCTTTCCCTGATGGCAGGCTTGAATCACATTCAAAACCCTTCTAACATTATTGGATGATCTACAGCCCTTAATAAACCCCGTCTGATCCTCCTTTATGATGTGTGGCGATACCCTTTCTAGCCTCAATGCTAACGTATTAGAAAGGATTTAAAAATCTACATTTAGCAAGGATATTGGTCTGTATGATACGCAATCTTCTGGATCCTTTCCTTTTTTGAGAATAAGAGAGATATTTGCCTCTTTCAGTGAAGGCGGGAGACAGCCCTGACTGTATGCGTAGTTATACATGTCCATAAGGGGACCAGCCAATATTCCTGTAAATTCTTTATAGAATTCAGCCTGAAAGCCATCTGGGCCAGGTACCTTGCCGCTCTGAAGTTGCCGGATTGCGTCAAGTATTTCTTGGCTTGTGAAGAGAACATTCAGGACCGATACCTGTTCCGGAGTTAGGTCCGGAAAGGTCAGGTTTTAAAAAAATTACTGCATCCTCCTAGTTCTGTCTTCGTAATCCTGCGATTTATATAAATCAGAATAAAATTTTCTAAAGATTGCGTTAATCCTTTTATGATCATGAGTTAGAATACCCGTACTTTCCTTGATAGATGTGATAGTTCGAGGGGCCTTTTTTTTCTTTGCGAGAAATGCTAAGTATCTACCAGGTTTATCACCAAATTCATATAACCCTTGTTTTGCAAATAATATTTCCCTCTTAGCCGTTTAGGTAAGCATGGTGGTTAGAGCTGTCCTAAGGGCCGTAATCCTTTGTAATTTGATAATAGTAGGTCTGTCAGCGCATGCTGTTTCAGCTGCTTTTAAGCGAGCTTCGAGCAGACGCTGTTGTTCTCCCTTTAATTTTTTCTGGGTCGCTGAGTATGAAATGATCAAACCTCATGCGTAAGCTTTGATAGTCTCCCACATCATTGATGGGTTGCTAGCCACACCTGAATTAATTTCTAAAAAAGTTTTAAATTCTTGAGAGAAGTACTTTATAAATTTACTATCAGGAAGGGGTCCATACGCCAATGCTGGGGGGGGGGGGGGATGTCTCATTGTTCTTCACCTTGATTTCCATATATACATATATACAGCAGCTTGATCAGAAATTGCTATACTGCCTATTTTACAGGATAATATGGAATTTTAAAAAAAAATCGAGAGGGCAAAAAACATAACAATTCTGGTATGACATTTATGTGATTGGAGTAAAAAGGAAAATCTCTGCCCTGTGGGTGAAGGCATCTCCATACATCTACTATTCTTTGTTCAAATCCACCAATTGTCTAGATCTGGGAGATACTCCTGCAGTACTCTTGGGAATCCTATCTATTTCTGGATCCATAATACAATTATAGGGGGAGATTTTAATTGTATGATGAGCACAGAGAGCCATCAATTTTGAGAAGGCTTCTGTTATAAATTTAAAAGGATGTGCCGGGGACAATACAGATTTAAGATCCCATATTCCTCTCCATTTATAAGGGCTTTAATCAGAATATATCATCCAGATTCGTCTTTTATCTGATTTAGGATTTTGAAAGGGAAATTCTTCCGAATAAGAATAACAACTCCCCTGCTTTTTGAGCTGAAGGAAGAAAAGAAGGCCTGATCAAATCCACCCTGACATAATTTCAAGTGTTCTTTATCCAATAAGTGTGTCTCCTGGAGGAGAGCTAGATCAACCCTTTCTTTCTTGAGGTTTGATAATATTTTCTTCCTTTTGACTGGTGAATTACTCCCCTTGACATTCCAGGTGCACCATTTAACCAACTGATTAACCATAATCGTCCAAGCAAGTCCGAGACCCCTCGGGAGGGGAAACCCTATCCAGAACATCCCGAGCATACAGCATATAAAATTCACAAAAATAAAGGCTCTTTAATACACTCATCAATATAATAAAGAATTATTTCTAAATTTAAAAAATATAAAACGTATTTCAATGGAGATTTGCCCCCTTGTTCCCAGGGGGCATCACTTCCTTTCCAAAAGTCCATCATATCCTCTCCCAACCAGTGCCCCACCCTTGACCCAGGCACCCCACGATAGGATGAAGAAAATTCAAATATACTACAGAGCTAGAGTTAACAGAGAGCACCTGATCATTTGCCCCACCCACCCACCCACACCAACACCTGGTATTAATATTACCAAATATATCCATGTATAAACATATATAACTATAAAATTACAGTCTCAACAAGTAATAATTAAATATAGTAATACAAAATAACAGGGGAAAACAACTCTGCTCCTAAAGACAGAAATAAAATAGGATAAGGTAACCACCTCCCCTCACCTACATTAACTAGACCCCCCCCCACCAGCCTTTTATATATATATATATATATATATATATTAAAGAGAACAACTAAATAAACCCCTCTCCCCACCCCCACCCCCGAAGATAATATTAAATAGTAAGGTAAAGGAAGGGATTAATATAAAAAAGGGGGGGGCGGGGGGGGGGTGTAAACCGGAGTGGGGGGAGAGCAAAACAACATCAATTAACTCTTACAATTTATCTAAGAGTCCAAACATTCCTTGGCCTTTTCTAGTGATCCGAAGTTATACATGGACCCTTCATGGTTAAAGCATAGCGTTGCTGGGTAGCCCAAGGAGTACTGAATATCTAAGCCCCTTAAACACTTCTTCGCTTCGTCAAACGCCTTCCTCTTTTGGACCAGAGCTGGGGAAAAGTCCTGGAATAACAATCTTGGATCCTTTATAAATCATGGCCTGGGGATCTTTCCCAAGATTTCTGGAAGCTTCTAAGAGTATCTGCCTCTCCTTGTAGCTCTGCAGCTGGAACAGGACCGGGCGGGAGCACTGGTTCGAGTCAGGCCCACGTACTGCAACGCGGTAGGCCCATTCCACCCTTACCTGGCCTGATCCAACCTCCAGATTTAAAAGCTGTGGAAGCCACTGCTCGAGAAACTCTGAAAGCTGATCTTCCTCTTCCCGTTCGGGAAGGCCCAGCAAACAAATATTTTTTCGACTACCTCGATTCCCGTGGTCATCAGTGATTCTCTAAGGTCCAGACTCCTGTTCAAGAGTCCGGACCCGATCCACAGCTGATTCTGCTATAGTCTCGGAGGTCGCGGCCTTTAGCTCCGCCCCTCTGACTTGGCGCTCGATTTCCTTGATGTCTCGGTCGTGCTTTTGTAGCGCAGCCGAGAGAGAGTGAATCCCATCGACTCCAGGACTCTTCGATGAAGAGTCGACCTTCGCGTCAAGTTTGGAGATTATTTCCACGAGGCTCGCCACCGTAGCTAAGTCCCACGGGGCTGCTGCGGACGGTGGGGGAAGGGTTCCTGCCTGCTGAGAACTGCGGACTCCCTTCCCTTAGTCATTTTTACAGGAGATTAGATTGTTTAAATGCAGTACTGAGCAACTAATTACATTAAGTAAAAACTATTTTAAATGATTTGGTGAGTGTGGTGGAGGCAGGTGGCCCACTTTGCCCAAGACTTAGGAGGAGCACTATAGACTCAGACTTGCTGGGTTGCCGCCATCTTGGATCCCCCGAATAGTTTTTAAATAGTGTCACACTTTTTATGTTTTTTAAGGGTGTAGGTTTGCTCGCTGAGCTGTAGGTTTGATATCCAGACGTTTCATTACCTGGCTAGGTAACATCATCAGTGGTGACCTCCAAGTAAAGTGAAGCTATTGTCTCCTGCTTTCTATTTATATCTTTCTCCTGGATGGGGTTCCTGGGGTCTGTGGTGATGCCATTTCCTGTTAGTTTTCTGAGGGGTTGATAGGTGACATCTAGATGTGTGTTTGTTTATGGCGTTGTGGTTGGAGTGCCAGGCCTCTACGAATTCTCTGGCATGTCTTTGCTTAGCCTGTCCCAGAATAGATGTGTTGTCCCAGTCAAAAAGGTGATTTTTTTTCATCAGTGTGTAGGGCTACGAGGGAGAGAGGGTCGTGCCTTTTTGTGGCTAGCTGGTGTTCATGTATCCTGGTGGTTAACTTTCTTCCTGTTTGTCCTGCGTAGCGTTTTTCGCAGTCCTTGCATGGAATCTTGTAGATGATGTTGGTTTGTCCATGGGTTGTACTGGGTTTTTTAAGTTTGTTAGTTTTTGTTTGAGAGAGTGTTGGTGGGTTTGTGTGCTACTCGGATTCCGAGGGGTCTTAGTAGTCTGGCTGTCATTTCTGAAACCTCTTTGATGTATGGTAAGGTGGTTAGGGTTTCTGGTTGTGTTTGGTCTGCTTGTCGTGGTTTGTTCTTGAAGAATCTGCGCACTGTATTTTTTGAGTATCCGTTCTTCTTGAATACGTTGTATAGGTGGTTTATAGATCTAGATGCCATCTATCAACCCCTCAGAAAACTAACAGGAAATGGCATCACCACAAACCCCAGGAACCCCATCCAGGAGAAAAAGATATAAATAGAAAGCAGGAGACAACAGCTTCGCTTCACTTGGAGGTCACCACTGATGATGTTACCTAGCCAGGTAATGAAACGTCTGGATATCAAACCTACAGCTCAGCAAGCAAACCTACACCCTAAACCTCAACCTGAGCTACAAACCTTCACAAACCTTTCATGTTTTTCTTTCGTGCAATAAAATGTTACTTCATATTCAGTGACTGATCACCATGGTAAACAAATTTCAAAAATAAAACTTATGATCTATCAAGCCACTCTTGGATCTGACTTCCCCAGTAGTACCATGAGCTGAGATGCATATAGAACAATGGACCAAAGCAGATTTTTTACAGGAGGATACATGATAATAAGGAAAATGTCATGTATCCAGCTAATCAGACTAATAACATTGCAGGAAAGCTGATGAAGTGACATAATGGAACTTGACACCAGGGAAATAATACAGGCAAACAATGATGAAGAACAACAATGGGAAATATTTAAAACAGTTTTCAGAGCACAGAAATATGCAGGCGGCACAGTGGCACAGCAGTTAGCACTGCTGCCTCACAGTGCTAGAGACCCGGGTTCAATTCCCGCCTCAGGCGACTGACTGTGTGGAGTTTGCACGTTCTCCCCATGTCTGCGTGGGATTCCTCCGGGTGCTCCGGTTTCCTCCCACAATCCAAAGACGTGCTGGTAAGGTGAATTGGCAATGCTAAATTACCTGTAGTGTTAGGTAAGGGGTAAATGTAGGGGTATGGGTGGGTTGCGCTTCGGCGGGTTGGTGTGGACTTGTTGGGCCGAAGGGCCTGTTTCCACACTGTAATGTGATCTAATCTAAAATATATTCTACTAAAAAGGACAAACTAAACATCAATGACAATTCATGGATGATAAATGTCACAAGGAAACAACTGAGGGTTAGAGAAGAAGCACACATTAACAATAATATAAACAGGATAGGAGTGCACGATAAGAGGGAATTCAAAAAAAATTAGGAGGCATTAAAAACATACAATTACAAAGGCAAAGAGGAACTATAAAATGCAATTATCAAGAAAGATAAAAAGAACTGTAGTAGTTTTGTGTGCAGGCTCGTCAAAAAAAGGAAGGCTCTGCAAAAATAGTAACATGACAAAATAGAAAGAAATAAAAATACCAGACAGGAGAAATACTAATTCGGTATATATACTCAGGATATATAACAGGTAGATAGGGCATTCAATTACTACAATTTTAATCAGGGTTAATGCTTGATTACCCTATTGAATTTTTTGAAGAGTTGAGTAAGGGAGTGGACTGGAATATCTATGGATGCTGTTTATACGTGAACTAAGCTAGATGCCCATGAAATAGAGGGCAAAGTACGGACATGGTTGGTAAACTGGTTCAGTAACAGAGGGATAATGGGTAGGTACTCAAATTGGCAGGATGTGACCAGTAGGGACCCACAAGGACTTATGCTAAGGCCTCAATTATTCACATTACTTAAGACTTGGATAATGCTATAATAAGTCATAAATTCAAATTTGCTGACAACAAAATTAGGCAGCGCTGTAGGCAGTGTACATGATAGCATAAAATTATAAAGAGATATTGAAAGATTAGATGAATGAGCAAAGCTGGGCAGATGGATTTTAATATAAGCAAGTGCAAAGTTGTCCGTTTCAAACCAAAAAAAGGGACAGATCAGCACTTTTTAAGAAGGCACAAAGTTAAATATACTCAATGTCCAATGAAATCTGGGGGCTCAGGAGCATAGCTCTTTAAACTGCCATCAACAATAGTCAAGGTGGCTACTGGAATGCTAATCTTCCTATCTAAAGGGCTAGAGTATAGAAATGCACATGTTATGCTGCAGTTATACAAGACCCTAGTTTGAGCCACCTAGAGCACTGAGAGCAAATCTGGGCTCCACAGCTTAGGCTCCGTTTTGACCCTGGAGGGAGTTCAACGCATGTTTACAAATATAGTACCTGGTCTTCAGGGCCCATTTACCAGCAGTTTGACTCTCAACAAATTTTCTGGAGGTCAAATGAGATCCTTATGCCGCAAACAAGTCTAAGTAGCCCCTGTCCCCTTAATATAGTTATGGGTTTAGCTGCATCATTGGAAGAAATAGGGGTTATTTTCCCTTGACAAAAAAGTGTTTATCCTTCATTTGCCCCATTCACCTCATTTGCATTCACAGCAGTTTTCACCTGCAGTTTTCTGACTGCAATCAAAGCTATGATTTGACCCATGCTATTTTCCTTTTGAGTTCCTTTTCAGACTCCTCTTACAAATCCCATCGGTTTCCCTCGCAACTCACAGCAGTGAAAAACAGTGTCCCAGTTTATTACAATAGTAGCACTCTGGTCTTCGATTTTCATCCCACCCTCAACACTTTCCTCCCTGATCTGCAAAGAGGATCTTGGGGAATTCCCAGCTGTCCTTTCTTTACCCTATTTGCCTACATTTCAATCTCCCATCTTCTAACTGTTGGGTTTATAAGGTTGATGGACTAAAGGTTTAGTTTTATGGATCAGCTCTTAAATCATAAGCTATTACAACTGTCTATCTTGTGGCTGCAACACTTTGGTCTTCAACATGGGTCCTTCTTTAAAAAGGTAATGACTTTTAAAATTCTCAGGGAATGATCTCGGACGATTTCATGTGGTTTCAACATCTAAACCATGTAAATACCTGTCAAAATTGCTTTTCTTAATCCATTCAAACAGAATGTGGGTTTGTCCAGGCTGTTGCCTTAAATTTCAAAACTTTTGTCTATATACTTCCAAAGCTAACTCATATGTTCACATTAGATCTGTTTCTTAAAAAAAAAATGCCATAATCCCTAGAAAATTTCCTGTGCTTTATCCATCAACTTGTTCTGCATGGGTAATGCCTAGTTTTCCTTTAACTGATTCATTTGCCTTCCTATTTTCTGAAATGACAAATAACACTTCCACATCCTTTTCCTTAAGCTTTGATGAGGCTGTTACAAATAAAAAAATTAAACTAAAGCAAAGGATTCTTGAATCTGAAACTGAAACAGAAATTGCTGCGGAAACTCAGCAGGTCTGGCAACATCTAACGAAGGATCACTGGACATGAAACGTTGACTCTGCTTTCTGCTGCCAGACCTGCTGAGTTTCTCCAGCAATATTTCCTGGGTTTCAAAGCTAAACATTTTCTTATTAGTCTTTAGATTATGACAAGGATTCTCCCCATCGAAGTCTGCATCAGCATCTGAATATTTTTTAAACAACACATTTTCAGCTCCCATTCATGTACTCTCCCTCAGTACTTCTAATTCTAGTATTCTCATTTCCATTCTCATCAATTCCATCTACCTTTTCTGTTTCTTAACTCTTGTTCCTTTTTCTAAATCTCAAGCTCCTTGTCCGAGATCATTCCCTGAGAATTTTAAAAGTCATTACCTTTTTAAAGCTCCTTTAATCATAACTCTATATGAACAGATTTCATTCGCTACTTAGATTACCAGGTCTCTCCTGGATCTCTATTAAGCCCAAAGGTTGTGCAAGTCTTTTAGGTCTATAGTCCTGGCCCTGCTAGACAATTTCACTTCTAGTTCACTTGCCAATTCAATCAACCTGGCCTTTGTGATCATTTGTAGGTTCATCAGGCATGAATCCTCCACTTGCAGAAAGGCTTCAGCAGTTTCTAGTGCCATCTTATTTCTGTAATACTGGACCTGATATTTATTGCTTCAATCTTTATCATTTATTTTAACTCCACACTCAATCATATGGTGTCTTTATTCCAAAATTCCAATCTTTGTCATGAGTTACTGGGGTTGCACAGTGGAAACCAAGCCCCACTATTCTGCGAGTTGTTAGAAATGTGAAAAAATTTAATCAAACTATCAAAATTCCCAATTTACCTGAATGACTAATACAATTAAAAGAAAACTCATCAGATTTCATACCTAAAAAGAATGTAGTCAATTATTGCAAGCAAATTGGTTTTCACCAATGGTAGAAAAGAAACACAAATTACAAACTCATTTCTCTCTTTAACAAAGTCTACCCCTATAAAACAAGCTCTTACACTAACAAAGACAAAGACATAAACAAAAAAAAAAATCACAAGTGGGTAAGAAACAAAGCCTATGCAGCACACTTTTGGCACCAGTCTGGATGATAAGTAATGAGCTCTTTTCTTCAGGTCTCTTCCTGTTCCTTTTACCCTTTTGAGATGGACAAAAGCTTGTGGACATACCAATTCTCCATCTTTCATTCAACAGTTGAGGATTCACCCTTTCAGTGTCTCTGAAGGTGGTATTTTCCTTTTTCTTTTCAAGAAGGGAATTTTCAAAGAGTAGTAGCTGCTTGCAATGTTATTTTACATTTCTACTGTCATAAGGGAGAGAGAAAAAGAGAGGACCAAGAAAAACAATGACCAAGAGAAAAGAGGAAAGAAAAGGGAAAGAAAAAAGGTAAAAGAGAAAAAGGAACAGGAAAAAGGAAAAGAAAAATGGAAAAATGAGAAGAAGGGAATAAAGGAAAAAGAAGGGAATACGGAAAAAGAAAAAAAGAGAGAGACAGAGGTTTTTTTCTTTACAAGTTGGAGGTTTCTGTTTTATTGTCCAAACTCAAAGCTATAGCCACTTACACTGGAACCAACCAAGAAGTTGTTACTGCACTGAGTATTCCAGAACACAAACAACTGAACTATCCTGAAAAGCCAAATAAAAGTTTGACACTAGGAAAACTGGCAATTAAAACACACATGGATTGAAGGTGTCTAACATACTCCCTCAATGTTCAAATAAAGCCACTGCTAGATTTCCTTCTTGCTAAAGAAGGAGGCGCTTGATCAGTCATTGGCTTGCAATGTTGCACCTACATTGATGATTTCTCAAAAGACATTTCAGATAACACAGATGTTATCAACAAAACGGGTCAAGATGCAGGGAAGATACCTGCCCCACCATCATCCAATTCATGTGGATGGAGTATTACTTTGTAGCTATGGTCATTGTGCAGATGGATCATGTGGGACGTACTGATAGTTCTTGGCCTCATCCTAGGAATATACATTGTCATTCACTTATGCGTGAAATGGACCATACATTGCTTTTCACCTAATCCAAACAGGAAGCTGATTAATCAACCCTTGTCTACCCCTGTACCTACATGTCTGAACTTCCATGCTGAAATCCAGTATCTTTCAGACTCTGCTCCTCCAGACAATAACTCACCAGAGGAGGCACTTGACTTATTGAGAATACAAATCAACTGAATGGACTAATTATACTTGTATAAGCTATGTAGTTGTCATGAAATGACAAAAGGAGGGAATGAGAAAGTTTATAGCCTTAAAACTTGTCCTTAAACATTTAGACTAAAACTTACTTTAGAATTATAGAACACACTTGCTGCACACTAGAAAATAGACAGGCAGGGAGGGTAAGACAATTAAGAACATTTGCCTTAACATCAGTGAATCTATATAAACAGGACACAGTGATAATGTTCATGGCTGTTCCTTTGTGAAATTAATAACAACATTTGTTTCTGATCTCGAAACAAAAAACTCTGTACCAATTAACCTCTCTCCTGAATTATTGTCCTTCACTATTATCTGTCTAGTTCAGAACATGCTTTTGTTAACTTTTTGTGTTTGTGACAGTACAGCCTTTGTGAACTAGTGTGTAAAAGTAGTCTGTTTTTGATAGAACAACAGAGTAGCCTGCCAGTGCTATTGAACAGCTGATGTTCTACTCTCTTGGGTTAGTAGAACGCAATTAGTTTAGCTAATAGATATCGGTGTTATGTTGTAACAGTGATGCTATTAGTAAATGAAGGGGATGATTAAAATTAAACTAAACTGTCTAAGTTTTTTTTGTTCCAGACTACCAAAGGTATGATCTCCGGGACAAACCAAGAGTGGCTTACAAGTTGAGTTCATAAGGAATTCCCTGGACCGTCGCAAATCTGTACTTTATCAACACCTTACCTTTTGAAGAGGTGACAAGAATTATTGATGAGGGAAGGGCAATGGATGATGTCTACATGGTCTTTAGTAAGGAAACTTGATAAGGTACCTCATGGCAGACTGGTACAGAAGGTAGAGTCTCATGGGATACAGGGTGAGCTGTCTAGGTGAATACAAAACTGGTTTGGTGATAGAAAACAGAGCAATAGTGGAAGGGTGCTTTTCAGAATAGAGATCAGTAACTACTGGTATTCTACAGGGATCACTGCTGGGACTTTTTTGTTTATATATAGCACAGCGCAGCACAAAGACCAGCGCTGACATCACGTATGCGCAGGACAGCACAGAGACTTCAGTGCGGACATCAGCACATATGCAGAACTGCACGAAGACCGGTACTGATGTCATGCATGCGTAGAACGGTGGGGATTTTGACATGCGAAGAATAGCAAAGAAATTGGCACATGCACAGAACAGCGTGGAGATTTTGGTGAAGAAATCGGCGCACATGCAGAATGAAACACGCGAACTGCTCCTGGCAGAAATCATGCCATTGCCATAGATGAGCATTCTCAAAAATACCATTCCCTAATTCACATTGCCAAAACACAGGTTATCCCAGAACTACCTGTAGTGTACTGGCAAGGATAAAGAATTGATTAACAAAAGATTGACTAACTATTATAAGACAGTAAATTTGGATAAAGATGGCATCTTCCGGATGACAATCTGTAAGGGCCACAATTATTTCTAAAATATTAATGATTTGGATGAGGAAAGTGAATGTACCATCACCAGGTTTGCGATGACAAAAATAGATTAAAAGGCAAGTCAAACTGACATTTAAAAAAATCTAAAGAATGAATGGGTAAAAACCTGGCAGATAGAAGACAATATGGGAAAATGTGAGGTTATGTAGTTTAGCAGGAAAAGTCAAGGAGCTGAATTTTATTAAAATCTAGAAAGACTGTAGAAAGATGTAGCAAAGAGGGATTTGGAGGTACTCATGCATAAATCATCCAGCTTCAGCAGGTAATAAGGATGTTGGCCTATATTTCAAAGGGAACAGAATATGAAACTAGGAGGACTTACTAAAACTATACAAGGCACTAGTCAAATCACATCTAGATTACCATGAATAGATGTAGTCCCTTTATCTCAGGAAAGATATACTGGCAATGGAGATAATCCATAGTAGGTTCACTAGGTCAATTCCACGGAATGATTTTATGAGAAGCGGTTGAGTTAGGCATATCCTCATTGATCTTTAGAAGAATGAGAGGTGACCCTACAAAATCTTTAGAGAGTGAGAGGTACTTTTCTGTCTTCTGAGAGTGTCAAGGACGAGATGTCATAATCTCAGAGTAAGGGGTCTCCTATTTAAAACAGAGATGAGAGGGATTTCTTCTCTCAGATTATAGTAAATCTGTGGAATCCTTTACCGATGTGGGCTGCCAAGGCTGAGTTTGATGGAGTTTTAGTCAGTAATGAAATCAAAGGCTACCTATCACCACAATGTTCACTGACTTACATTGGCACCCATTCAGCAATATCTTAATTTTAAAATTTTAGCCTTTGTTTACAGATCACTTGATGGCCTTAAGCTTTCCAACCTTCTCCAGTCCCACAACCCACAAAGTGTAATGCTTAAATTACTTCACCATTACTAACTGCATCTTCTTTTGTCAAGACTCTGGGGTTCTTTTCTCAAACCTGTCTGTCTCTCTATTTTTAAAATCTACAACTTTGATCTAATATCTCTTTACACAGCTCAGGGTCAAATCTGATTTTATAATGCTCCCATGAGATGCTCTGGGACAATTAATCATACTAAAGGCAAAACATATATGAGGGCTGATGTAAGATATTGTTCAATAAACTTCTCTCCATCATTATGTCAGAAATTTAAATGTATCCAATTCCACCTGCAACTGCACAAATAACAAAAGTCCATGCTTAGACATGAACAATATACAGACTTGGATGAGTCATTCACTGCAGAATACCCCATCACTAACCTGCATGTATAGTCTTTTTGCTTTGAATTGATTTTCTGGTGAAAGGTGATGTCAGGATGTTCATGGTGGAATATCAAAATGTCATGGCAATGCCAGTGATAGTCATGGAAAAGTGGTTAGACTCCACCTTGGATATTATAGCCACAGAAATACTCTGAGGAATATAGTCAGAGGATATGAATCCTTCAGCAAGTAATTCACCTCCTAACTCCCCAGAGACTATACATTAAAAACAAGACACAAGTCATTAGTATAACGGGAAGTATCCCATTACACTTTCCTGGATGAGTGCAGATCCACCAACACTCAATAAGCTTGAAACTATCGAGGACAAAGCAACCCATTTGATTGTTTGTGGACGTGGTGCCATTCAATCTTTCCACTACCAATGTTCAGTAAGAGCAGTGTGTGCCATCTACAAGATACATGCAGAAATTCATCAAGGCAGCAGCATACTCTCATCTTCTCAAGGGCAACTACAAATGGGCAACAAATACTGGCCCAGCTGGCAATGCCCTTACCCCATGAATGAATAAAATAAAATAAAATAAAATTAGGTCTGGCATTTGTGTATCATGAATGTCGCTTGCCACTTATAACTGTCAGTCATCGCAAATGTTGCCCAGGCTTGCTACGCAAAAGTACAGACAGTTTCACTAACCAGACCCGAATATTGTGCTATCAAAAGCAGACTTCCTCAATTCTAAACTTAACAATGGAATGGGTGGAGAAGATTGTTAATGGAAAAGCTGGCGATATCTAGACAGAATACTGTCTTAACAAATATTTAAACTAAATGTGCTAGGGCTGAAATCATTGCTCTTAACTACAATTATCTGTCTTTGCTTCAAATTCTGGAAGGTTTCTTCATAAATCCTGTGAATTCAGGTTTGCTCAGATTCCTTGCAGCCAAACTCAGTTAATGGTGTGATGTATCAATGTGCATATATTGTTGCTAAGGGTGACATCCCTTGCAAATGAAGAGAAAACTATACAAACTTATCTCATACAGGAGCTTTACAACAAGGAGCAATAGACAAACTCTTATTCCTAATACTCATTCTATTTAACATTCGTAAGTACTACCTTGCACATCATAGCAATTCATCCATTTGAAAAATCAAGCTCATGTAGGCACTTAATAAATGAAAAAAATCAGCTTCATTGGGTTATAACTGCCTCCAGTATCTGTTTTGCTGGCACTTTTTGATCAAGTAAAAATCAATTGATTTGCTAATGTTAATTCAATTTTCAAATAGTCATTCAATACAGATATAATCAGAGTCTTCCTTAATAAAGGGGAAATATATTCAACTTAATTTTCATTAACAATCTTAATTCTCATCCTAATTTATTAAACAGCAGCATGAAAAAAGTAATTTCCCATAAACTAAAACAGGTTCTACTCATATTTTCAGTGAAGTATTACTTATCGGAGCTTTTACTTGGATATACCTAGGAAAAGAGTATATAACAGTTTGAATATTCAAACAGTTTTAATTTAAATTCAACGTGTACTAAAATCAAGAAAGTTGTCTTCATATAAAGTGCAACCAATAGAAAGCATGAATATCAGGGTTGTATGATAAATGTTTCTAGGAATTTTATATCTAAGAAACAGTTGGATTCTGTGGTGGATTATTTATAGGTTCCTGCTGAATAGATGTGATTAGATGAGCTGGATTATGTTCTGTATCCGTTTTCCTAACTTTCTGAATAACTATGGGTAGCCCACAGCAGAAATGTCCAAACATTTTGTATTTAGAGTTTAGTTAGACTTTACATGAGTGGAATATATTAGCATCATGTTAACCTATTATTAATGTACTATTCCCACAATCCTTAAAAAAAAACCCAGATAAATCTCCAGTATTCTGGTTTAGGTTTTATTCAGCAAAAAAAAAAGGCAACAGTGCAAAGAGCAGCCATTTCTTAATTTCTAAAGCTATTATATTCAAACAGGACAAACAAATGTTATATGCTAAGTACAAGTCGAAAGGAATTACACGTGCTTTGTCAGCACTAGACTAAACAAATTTAGACATCTTGCTCAATGTACTAGTTTGTGTGAGATGACATTATTCCATCTATTTGCCTTCTTTGCAAAGAACCACTCAAAACTAAAAGGTTAAGTGCTCCTAGGTGACATCTTGATGTTCTCAAATGGCTTTGGTACATGCTCAATATTGTTCTGGCATAATTCGGTTTCTTGTATCCGTCCTTTGGGACCATTTGGCCATAAATTGCAAGATTGGACCCAGTAATTGTGAGCTTTGAAAATCAAGGCTCTGGATGTTAAACTAAGATCCCAACATCTCCAGAGCAGTTTTGAAATTCAAAGGCATAATACAGCAGAGGAATGGAAAACACAAATAAAACCACTTAAGTGCACCTTTATCTCATTAAGGGACACTTTAGGAACCATTAATGTTTTGAATTCCTTTTCCCAGCAAGCCCAAACTGTGTTTGTAACCTGTTAGTGCACAATCATCACATTTGCAGGAAGACCCTGATAATTTATTCTGCAGTATTTTGAATTGAATTCTGAGGGACCAAATAATGCCAGCAAGAGCACTGCACCAAACCTCGTTAACAGTAGCTGCTTCTGAAATTGTGTCCTTCCAAGGTACTATTTGCTGAAACAAACAAGTCCTTAGATACGAAAGCAGTTCTTGTCCTAATGCAGCAAAATTTGGACATATCCATGCTTGGAATGAAAATTGATAATATTCACACCATAGCAGGCAATGACTATCTGCAATAAAAGACAAGCTAATCATCACCCCTTGGCATTCAATGGTGTTACTATCACCGAACACATCACAATTAATAGCCCAGGAGTTACCATACACCAGAAGATAAACTAGACTAGGCATATAAACACAGGGCTTTTGCCCGAAACGTCGATTTCGCTGCTCGTTGGATGCTGCCTGAACTGCTGTGCTCTTCCAGCACCACTAATCCAGTATTTGGTTTTCAGCATCTGCAGTCCTTGTTTTTACCTTGTTGATTTTAACCCTACTGCGAATCCTCTTGCAAGGATGCCTGCCTTGAAGAAGTTTTACTCCTCTCTCTACAAGAATCTCAGGGAGTCCCTCTCCCACTGCAACTCCCAGGTCATTTCCTCACCCATTGTACTCTATGCTACTCTCTCCCCACCCCCATCCTCCTCTAGCTTATCTCTCCATGCTTCAGGCTCATTGCCTTTATTCCTGATGAAGGGCTTTTGCCCGAAACATCGATTTCGCTGCTCGTTGGATGCTGCCTGAACTGCTGTGCTCTTCCAGCACCACTAATCCAATATAAACACAGTGGCTACAGGAGCAGGTCAGAGGGTAGGAATGCTGCGAGTAACTCACCTCCTGACTTCCCAAAGGCTGTACACTATCTGCAAAGCACCTCAGGAGGTAATGGAATATTCCCCTCTTGCCTAGATGACTGCAGCTCCAACAGTACTCAGCAAAGTTGACACCATCTGAGACAAAACAGCACTACATCCACAAGCAACCACTCCCCCTAAAGACACTCAGTAGCAACAGTGTGTACTACCGATAAGATAGGCTGCAGAAAATCACCAAGGTTCCTTAAACAGTACCATTCAAACCCACGACTACTTCCATCTAGAAGGACAATTGCAGCAAATACATGGGGACACCATCATCTTCAAGTTGCCCTCCAAGCCACTCACCATCCAGTCTTAGAAATATACCACCATTCCTTCAGTGCCACTGGGTCAAATTTCTCAGATTTGCTTTCTAACAGTCCTGTGGATCCCATTTCCTGCACCAGATAGCAATCATTCAAGAAGGCAGATCACTATCACCTCAACTAGGAGCAGACAACAAATGCTGACTGAGCCAGTAGTGCCCATATCCCATGAGTGAACCAAAGAAAGTGAGGCAGTGACAGCCCCCAAAACACTGATGCCAGGCAGGCAGCTCTTGCCCCCAGAGATACTTGACATCTTTAACTGGGTGTCGGGCTTGCCTCATGGCCAACTGAACAATCAAATACATTACTTTGAGATGCTGTTTATAAACAAGTACTTATCATTCCTACATAAAACTTTAGGATTTAATTGCCCCAATTATACAAAATGTCAGTTCTTTCTTCAGAGCTGCCAGTCAACTGAGCAGTATTACTAAAATTTTTTTGTATTAGTCATTTCTACATGATAACTGGTAGCTCTGAAGTACAGATTCAACAATGGTACGATGAAGTAAATAGAATCAGAAGTTTAGCATTAAAAATGGTCACTCCACAGCTTCCATTAGATGCCATGCTAACATTTTAATGCAGTTTAGGATAGAATGCAAACTTTTACATTAAAAACATATTAATCATAGACCAAGTATTATAGTGTCATAAAACTTGTTTTGAACAATTTCCCAAGATTCATCCTTCACGTAAATATGATATTATGGAATTCCTAAACATTTCAATGTCTTAACAAATCAGAGCACACTGTACATTGCCACTGTGCCCAAAATGACTAAACAGATACGTAACAGATGACATTTGGGTTATAAGATCTATTCATAGTTTCTGTTGACTTATGCTGTGCTGCTTACTTCATGGCCTCTATTGGCATTTTAACCTCCTAACAAGATCCACATATATAGTGCAACATGACTGTAATGCCGCCTGGCATTTGTGGAATTTGAAGCCAGCAGAGGTAAAGATCTTCCAAAATTGAAAGGAATGGCAAAATTGAAGATATAAAATGCATCATAAACTATTTTCCAAAAGTAATGTATGATCAATTGTACACAACTATTTGTACCTCAACATGTCAAACACAAAATGTTGAGAAAAGCTGGCTGGCCTTAAAGTAAATTTAAACTGAAAGAAATTCAAAAGTTATGATTAGAAGTTAAGAGCCAGACAAGGGTTTGAGGGAATGATTTGTAAAATCATTGGTAATGAAACAGGATAAACTTTGCCTTTGAAGAACTTCCATATCTTTTCAAAGCAAGTTATAAGATCCTTTCCACATAACACCAGTGAAGTGTTCATGTCAATGAAGTGTAAGGAGCAGACTAACAAATCACATGAATAAAACACAACATACTGTCTATATATTTTAATCATATGCACTCAAAAAGGAGACCAGTAAACAGGACAGCTCTACTAAAATCAATGCCAATAGGGATATTTCAACTAAATATTCTGCAATGGACGGTAGGAAATACATTACTTCTGAGATGCTGTTGTAAACAAATATATGTCGTTCCACACACACATTAGGATTTGATTGTCCAATCATGCAGAACTTCAGTACATCCTTCAGAGCTTCCCGACAACTAAACAGTATTACTAAAATCTTTTAGTACCAGTAATTTCTCTATGATAACTGGCAGGTTCTAAAGTATAAATTTAACAATGCTTTGAAGCAAATAGAACCAGAAGGTTATTAAAAATGGTCATTCCACAACTCTAATATTTTAATGCAGTTTATAACATATTTAATCAGACGAAGAATTAGAATATAAACTTTTCTCTGAACTGCATAACGTACATCCTTCACATAAAAGGTGATGTTATGAAATTCCTACACATTTCAACATCTTAACAAATCAGAGTACATTGTCACTGTGCCTAAAATGGCTGAACTGATGTACAGCATTTAGGCTGTAAGGTTTGTTCTATAGTTTCTGTTGGCCGTGTTTTGTTCGCTGCGCTGTTTACTTCATGGCCTCATTGCCATTTTAAACACCAACGAAGTGTGTGCTCCAAGGTGCATTTTCTTAGGACGTAATGACAGCGCCCTCTATTTAAATATGATACTTTTGACTAGCCGGGAATATCATCCATAACCGATTCACAACAGGGAGGGGGCAAGGGATAGTGTTCAAAACACAATCTCCATCAGGAGACGGAATTTGTATTTGCAATTGGTGCTGCATAAAATTGATACCCCTCGCATGCAGCAATGCATGCAGGAGCAACGCTAACGAATACACTCATTGCACGCAACAGTTTATGTAACAGATTTATGATACACTTCGCATGGAGGCTCATCCCATATCAATTCTGCAATATTTGGACTCAGCTGTCATCGACTTCGAACACTTGCAACCAACTGTCTGACAAGCCGAGTCCCAACGCAGACCATTTAAAAACCCATCATCGTGGAGAAAACTGCACCGTCAAAACCCACTGTCTTTTTCAATGAAGTTGCATTTCATTTAAATGCTCCTTCAAAACTGCCGAGCCCGCGAGTAAAACCAACACTGTTATTCACTGCGTCCTGCAAGCCCCCGCACTCCACCGCTGTTTTTTTTTGTTGGGTTTTGTCAGGGTGAGAAGACATTTAAAAAAATGTATATTTTGCTTGACCACTTGATTTTTTTATATATATACAAAAGGGGAATAATATCCACTTACCGACGCCAAATTTCTCCTCCTCCGTCGGTGTCCACATCTCGCCCGGCACTGGACAAGCCCGAGCGTCGGCCGCTTCGCATGGAATTCTCCCACGGTGCGCGCGCGTCGGAGAGGCGATGTGATCGCCCACTGACCCGGCACCGAAGTGACTGTCCTCCTCTCCCTGGGTCGGTGGCGGAGCAGCACCTCGATGACTGCCTCTCCCGACCCGAACCCGGCTCCGACTCCGGCTTCGGTTTCGGCTCCGGCTCTCACTCATTGTGCCGCAGAATCTCCCACAAACGCCATCCAGAGTCACGCTACAGCTCTAGCTACCGTCCCTCCTCGTCGTCCGTTACAGCGGCCGCGCGCCTGTAGGCATGCGCTGCCTAACGGAAAGCGTTCACGCGGCCATAGGTGCAGGACGCGCGAGGCCGCCCGGCGGCAGCCGATAGGATGGGGAGCGTTGTTACCATGACGACCGAGCAGACGCTCGCGCGAGCGAAAACGATGGCCCTTCCCTGCGCACGAGAATCGTCCAGAGGTTTTGTTTGTGGCGGGTTGCGGTAAATAAACCACAACAACCAAGCGAATACCTACTGTACAGCCACCAATTTCAAAGATCAGTGACCAAAATAGTCGCCCCGTCACCCAGTCAAGCGCTAGTCTGCTTCCAATATTATGCGTATATGTCCAGACTAAATCGTACAGCGCATTTAAAAGCTTGTGAAATGACAAACCGAGAAATAGTTTGCCTGTACGTCAGTCTGGAGAAGATGATCCTGCAGAGAATGATTACTTCTGTCATGTAGATCGGTGTAATTTTGTTCGCCATGGAAATCCTGACAATCTGAGGTGCTTATGGAGGTGATTATTCGTGCCCACCGCACCGAATAATTTACTGGTTAAGTACCGATCTGGTGAGAAGTTAGACTGAAGACAACACTGTTGCTTCAAAATACTGCGTGTGCTGGAGATATCAAATAAAAAATGTTGAAAATACTCAGCAAGTCAAGCAGCATATGGGGAAAGATGACCTTTCATCCACACTGTTCGAGCCCGCATGTCCAAGACTCGAGGACAGCACCACTATCATCAGCGAAAAGGTTGCTTTTTACAAAGGAGGTATATAGTTCTGCACTCCACAACAAATTAATTCGGGGATCGCAAAACATACATGCCAATCTGAATAGCAAGCAGAAAAAGGAGCTCCAAAATTTGATTTGACGCAGTTCTCAGAAATGTGGTAGGTCAAAATGATTCTGCTACTAAGCTTCTGAAATGATAACTGGCGTTTAAACAGTTATTGTAAATAAGTTAGGTGAAACAGAAAGTGCTCGAAGCAGCAGCAGTGAAAAGAAAAACAGTTAATATTTCTAGCAATCAGACGTCAAAATTGGAAAAATAATTCCAACAAGGCGATGTCCTGACCTGGGAGAAGCACAAAAACTGGAAACAAGCTTGCCAAAAACAAAAATCCATAAAACTCCTATCACTAATATGTAATCAAAAACATTTATATAAATGATTTGGATGTGAGCATAAGAGGTATAGTTAGTAAGTTTGCAGGTGACATCAAAATTGGAGGTGTAGTGGACAGCGAAGAAGGTTACCTCAGATTACAACTGGTTTTTGATCAGTTGGGTCAATGGGCTGAGAAGTGGCAGGTGGAGTTTAGTTCAGATAAATGCGAGGTACTGCATTTTGTGAAAGCAAATCTTAGCAGGACTTACACACTTAATAGTAAGGTCCGAGGGAGTGTTGCTGAACAAAGAGACCTTGGAGTGCAGGTTCATAGCTCCTTGAAAGTGGAGTCGCAGGTAGATAGAATAGTGAAGAAGGCATTTGGTATGCTTTTCTTTATTGGTCAGAGTATTGAGTACAGGAGTTGGGAGGTCATGTTACGGCTGTACAGGACATTAGTTAGGCCACTGTTGTAATATTGCATGCAATTCTGGTCTCCTTCCTATAGGGAGGATGTTGTGAAACTTGAAAGGGTTCAGAAAAGATTTACAATGATGTTGCCAGGGTTGGAGGATTTGAGCTTTAGGGAGAGGCTGAACATGCTGGGGCTGTTTTCCCTGGAGCATTAGAGACTGAGGGGTAACCTGATAGAGGTTTACAAAATCATGAGGGCCCTGGATAGGATAAATAGGGAAAGTCTTTTCCCTGGGGTGGGGGAGTCCAGGACTAGAGGGCATAGGTTTAGGGTGAGAGGGGAAAGATATAAAAGAGACCTAAGGGGCAACTTTTTCACGTAGAGGGTGGTACATGTATGGAATGAGCTTCCAGAGGAAGTGGTGGAGGTTGATACAATTGCAACACTTAAAAGGTATTTGGACAGGTAAATGAGTAGGAAAGGTTTGGAAGGATATGTGCCGGGTGCTGGCAGGTGGGACTAGATTGGGTTGGGATATCTGGTCAGGGTGGATGGGTTGGACCGAAAGGTCTGTTTCTGTGCCATGCATCTCTATGACTCTATAACTGTAAAACTAGTCTGCGAGACCACTCTGGGCTAAATTACCATTAAATGGTACACTCATGTTCCACACGTACCAGAAACATTCAGCTCTGAGTTCCAAGAATTTAGCAAATGAATGTTGATTACACCAAATGGCAGCCTGAATTGTGTTTTTTATAAAGTCACTAACTTATGTAAGAAAAAATACAATCCCTGCATATTGGTCATCAATATTGGGTGAATTGAGAAAAAATACTGATGCAAAAGTGTTTACATTAAACAAATGTGTTTCCATGCTGTACAACTCTATGACTCTATGACTCTAAATCCTGTATGTGAAATCAGTCACAGGTCTCGCACCTGAGCTTTTAATGAACATATAGAACACAAGCTTGACTATCACATTGGGTACAGTATGTATGGAGGGCCACAGTCAGTGGAAGGAAGGCTGCAAGGAAGGCACATACGATTTAAATAGATTAAAAAGATAGGTGGTGCAGTCAGGAGAAAATGGTCTTTACTACCAAGACCTTTAAAACAGTCAGTCATCTTCCTGGAGATTGATAGATAGGAATGGACATAAGCCATTCAGATCCTCAAACCTGTTCCACCATTCAATTAGATCATGGATGATCTGTAATATAGCTTGGTGCTATAACTGTTGCTGACCAGAATGTTTCATCAGTGGTTTGTAAATTTTTCAATGATTAGATCTCAACAGTTTGTTAGGGCATAGTTTCAAATTTACTTCCTAACATTACCTAACATAACCTCTGGATAGATACCTCTAAATTTATGATAATGTGTTATTGTTCTGGATTTATCCATCAGAGAAAAGTATTTCTCTCTATTTGTCCTATCAACAATTATAAATCATCTTAAACCTCAATTAGATCAACCTTAATTCTAATCTATGCAAGAGAATGTAACCCTAGTCCATGTAACCATACCTTATAATTTACCCTTTTAAGCCATGTTATAGGAGCTTTTCTGGCACAGAGGATAATGCTCCTGCCTTTGAGCTGGAGCTTTGGGTTTATAAACCATTCCAGGACTTGACGGCCAATGAATGTGCATTCATAACACAGCCAACAGGTTGAGCATTAACTTGTAATTCATTCCAAAATTTGGTGAGTAGGATAAATTCCTGACCAAGCATGTAATGGAAAGAAATTAGGGAACCTATCATCACCATCCACAGATCCAGACTCAAACATGAATATGAAAGTGAATGTTGCACAGGTATGTCCTGTATACAAAAAAACAGGTCAAATCCAGTTGGCCAATTATCATCCAATTAATCCCATCTTGATCATCAAAGTGTTGGAAGATGTCATCAATAGTACTGTCAAGCAGCATTTGCTCAACAATAATCTGCTCACTGACCCCCAGTGTGGGTTCCGTCAGGACCACTTAGCTGCTGACCTCATTACAGCTTTAGTTGAAGCATGTACAAAAGGGCTGAATTCCAGGAGTAAGTTGTAAATGACAGCACTTGACATCATGGCCACATTCAACCACATGCGGCATTAAGAAGCCTGAACAAAACTAGAATTAATGGATATCAGTGGGCCAACTCTCCCTGACACACAGGAAGATGGTCGTGGTTATTGGAAGTCAGCCATCTCAGCTCCGGGACATCTCTGCAGAAGTTCCTCAAGGCAGTGTCCTAGGCCCAACTATCTTCTCTTGTTTAATCAATATCCTTCCCTCAATCTAAGGTCAGAAGTCAGAATATTCACTGATGATTGTACAATGTTTAGCACCATTGTGACTCCTCAGATACAGAACCAGTTCATGATCAAATGCAACATGATCTGGACAATATCCAGGCTTAGCCCGACAAATGACAAGTAACATATGTGCCACACAAGTGCCAGCCAATGACCACCTCCAATAACTACCACCCCTAAACATTCAATGGTTTTACCATTACTGAATCCTCCACTTTCACATCCTGGGAGCTGCCATTGACCAGAAACTCAACTAGACTTGCCACGTAAACACAGTCACTGCAACCACAGATAAGAAGCTCGAGATATTGCAGCAAGTAACTCACGTCCGGACTCACCAAAGCCTATCAATCATTTACAAGGCACAAGTCATGAGTGTGATGGAATATTCCCCACTCACCTGGATGGGTGCAGCTTCATTAACATTCAAGAAGCCTGACACCATGCAAGTCAAAGCATCACATCCATAAATATCCACTCCATCCACCATTGACGCTCAGCAGCATCAGCATATATTAGCTACAAGACGCACTGCAGAAATTCATCAAAGATGCTTAGACAGCTCCTTCTAAACCCACTTGGATAGAGACAAAAAATTACAGATGCAGGAATCCAAAATAGACAAGCAGGATGCTGGAAGAACCCAGCAAGGCAGGCAGCATCAAGAGGTGGAGAAGTCAACGTTTCAGGTGTAAACTTTCTTCAGGACTGGGGGTGAATGTAAGGCGAGCTGCAGATAAAGGGGGTGGTGGGGGCAGGGTGGTGAAGTGGGGATAGGTGAAGACAGGCAGAGGGTATGACCTGGTTGGTCAGTGGGCAGAATTAATCCAATAGGTGGGTGGGAGGGGTGGAAGAGAGGGTTTGAGCTGGGAAGGGAGTCAGGGGATGGGAAGGGAGGTTATTTGAAATTGGAGAACGCAATATTGGGTGCTCCGGGCTGTAGGCTGCCCAGGCAGAAGAGGAGGTGTTGTTCCTCCAATTTGCAGTTGGGTTCATTGGGTCGTCACCCCTAATAACTTTTCCTTTAACTCCTCCTTTTTTTTCCTCCAAATCCAGGGGGTGACCATTGGCACCTGCATGGGCCCCAGCTACTCTTGCCTCTTTGTCGCTATGTCAAACAGTCCCTCTTCAGTACCTACACAGGCATTGTGCCCCAACTCTTCCGCTGTTACATCCATGACTGCATCACCGCAGCATCCTGCCCCCAGGCTGAACTGGAGCAGTTCATCAACTTCACCCACAACTTCCATCCGCCCTCAAATTCACTTGGTCTATCTCGGATACCTCCCTCCCCTTTCTTGACCTTTCCATTTTCACCTCTGGCAACAGTCTCCATATGGACATTTACGAAATACACACAAGAGTCCCATAACCACATGAACTACATTTCCTCCCACCCAGTATCCTGCAAATACTCCATCCCGTTTTCTCAATTCCTCCACCACTGCCTCAACTGCTTGGACAAGGAGACATTACACTCCCAAGCATCCCAGATGTCCACCTATTTTGAAGAATGTGCTTTTCATCCCTCTGTCATCCAGACAGCCCTCCACCACACCCACTCCATTCCCCATTCACCTACTCTAAATGCAATGAAGAAGGTGTTCCCCTTGTCCTCACCTATCACCCTACCAGTCTCTGCATCCAACACATCATCCTTAAGCACTTCCGCCAACTACAACTAAACCCTAACATCAAGAATATCTTCCCCTCCTCACGCCTCTCTGCCTTCCGCAAGGACCATTCCCTTCGACAGTCTTTGGTTTGTGCCACCCTTACCACCAACCCCCCTGAATCCCCAGGTACCTTTCCCTGCAACCAGAAAAGATGCAAAACCTGCCGGTACACCACCCCTCTCACCTCTATCCAGAGCCCCAAACTGTCCTTCCAGGTGAGACAGAGGTTCACTTGCCTCTCTGCCAACCTAGGATACTGCATCAAATGTTCCCCATGTGTTCTTCTCTACATCGGGGAGACCAAAGGTAAACTTAGGGAATGGTTCACCAAGCATCTCAGCCAGGCCCTCAGGGGCCAACCAGACCTCCCAGTCACCATCCATTTCAATTCCCCTTCCCACTCCCTTTCCAACATGACCATTCTTGGCCTCCTCCACTGCCACAACGAACCCAACCACAAATTGGAGGAACAACACCTCATTTTCCACATGGGCAGCCTACAGCCTGGAGGACTTAATATTGAGTTCTCCAATTTCAAATAACCTCCCTTCCCATCCCCCAACTCCCTTCCTAGCCTCTCCCCCTCTCTCCCACCCACCTACTGGATTCATTCCTTCCACTGACCAACCAGGTCCTACCCTCTGCTTGTCTTCACCTATCCCCACTTCACCACCCTGTCCCTGCCACTCCCTTTATCTACAGTTCCCCTTACACCAACCCCCAGTTCTGAAGAAGGGTTACACCCGAAACATCGACTTCTCCACTTCCTGATGCTGCCTGGCTTGCTATGTTCTTCCAGCTGCCTGCCGGTCTAATCCTTCTAAACCCATGACTACTTCCATCTGGAAGGACAAGGGCAACAAATACATTGGAACACCATTAGTTGCAAGAGTCCCTTCAAAACATTCACCATCCCAACTTGGAAACATATCATCATTTATTCATTGTCTTTGGATCAAAATCTTGGAATCGTCACTTCTGAAAGCATTGTGAGTCAACGTACAGCACATGGATTGCAGCAATTGAAGAAGGCAGCTCACCACCACCTCCTCAAGCACAATTAGGGACAAGTGATAAATACTGGCCAGTCAGCGACACTCACAGCCCACAAATGAATTACAAAAAAAAATTATTGGTGTAAATATCTCAGTTGACTAGACAGACGGTGTTGATTGGATTTGTACCAACAGCACAGTGTTGATCTCTTTCTAGCTAGTATGAATCCAGGACCTGCCTACTAGATCATGGTGCTGGGGCTAAGAATTGTCTGTGAGTAGACAATTCAAGAAAAAGTCCTGTTATAATTCTGGTGAATCTGCACTATACTCAGTCACAATTTGCCCTGTAGATGGGATTAACCCAGCACGCTGTACGGTTGAAACAACCTTACACACATTGTTTTAATTTGCAGAGAAAGATTGCAAGCTCTTAATAATTTCTGCATTTGGATGTCTAGAAATGGTGCTTTTTGATTAAAGTACTGAAGATGACTCTCCATGGATTGTCACCAACTCATCAAAAATCAACATGCCACCATTATCAGAGCCTATGCTTCAACTCTGGACGCTGAAGACGAACTAAAGGAGAACTTCTATGCCTAACTTGACGACGTCCTTACCTCTGTGGAGAAGCTTGTGTGATCCTGAGATCATGTGAGCGATGCTGTCTGGAGTTATGCTCCTGGTAGAGTTACCCATGGTGGTAAAGTCAAGAGTGAGGTCCCTGACAAAGAATAATCCAATCAAGACCTCAATGGTGGAACAGGCAGATGAAGTTACTTCGAGCTCAATGGTTGTGAAGGCACGGTGGCACAGTGGTTAGCACTGCTGCCTCACAGCGCCTGAGACCCGGGTTCAATTCCCACCTCAGGCGACTGTCTGTGTGGAGTTTGCATGTTCTCCCCGTGTCTGCGTGGGTTTCCTCCGGGTGCTCCGGTTTCCTCCCACAGTCCAAAGATGTGCAGGTCAGGTGAATTGGCCATGCTAAATTGCCCGTAGTGTTAGGTAAGGGGTAAATGTAGGGGTATGGGTGGGTTGCGCTTCGGCGGGTCGGTGTGGACTTGTTGGGCCGAAGGGCCTGTTTCCACACTGTAATGTAATGTAATCTAATCTAATCAAATGAAGGCTGCAACAAATCTATCAACTCCAGTCATCATGGTCTCTATGCCACTGGAATCAGTTGGTTGATTTGTGAAGTATCGTGTGAAGCAACATCAAGTACACATTAAACAGATACATGCACAGGCATCTTCACTCTGTGGGGCTACTTCTTCAAGTCTTTCGGCAATCAAGGGAGGGCAACAAGAGCAGGCAATGTGATGGCTGAAAGCTCCTAGTTAAGAACCACACGAAAGCGGTGAATATTTGATTCAGTCACTCAACGTTTGAATAGAAGCAGGCAAGTTGTTCGGTAGCAGTATTCACGTCTGAGCAGCCCTATTTCGGGTCCACTCTGCTTACCTTGAACTAGGTGGGGGCTAGAAAAGGTGCCCTAAAAATAGTCTGCTTCACCCGATCCTGTCTGGAAGTCAACGTCCAGAGGGATCAAATTTATGCGGGTGAGAAACATCGGGAAGTGGAGCTATGAAATTTGGAACCAGGAGTATAGAATTTTGATGGATAACCCAAACTCAGACTGGCCATAGAGGAGAACTGCCTTTGTTGCCCGGGAACTCTAAAAATTCAACTTTGACATGGTAGATCTGAGTAAGGACTTGATCCTGAACAACCAAGGATCTATGGTGTAGGTTTTACCATCCAAAATAGCTTACATCAGAAGCCAATAGAGCAACCACTGGGAATCAATGAATGTTTCATGACTGTGAATCCAGCTCATCAAGAATCAACATGCCACCATTATCAGCGCCTATGCTCCAACTCTGGACACTGAAGACGAACTAAAGGAGAACTTCTACGCCTAACTCGACGACGTCCTTTCCTCTGTTCCCAACAATGACAAGATCATTCTCTTGTGTGACTTCAGTGCCAGACTCAGGAAAGATCATAGGCTCTGGACTGGAATAATGGGCAAGGAAGGAGTTGGCAAGGTGAACACAAATGAAACACTCCTCCTCACCAAATGTGCCGAACACAATCTGATGATTACAAAACACCCTATTTCGCCAGAAAAACAGGCATAGAGTCTCCTGGTAGCATCCGCACTCCAAACACTGGCACCTCATCGATTACATCATCATAAGATCTTGGGACCAACAAGATGTACTGATAACAAGAGCTGTTACTGGTGCCGATAAGTGCTGGGCAGACCTTCGACTCATCTCGTCCACCATGAGAATGAAGATTTGGCCCAAAAGGAAAGACCAAAATTAGAATGCTATCAAGAAATTCAATGTTGACGCTCTCCAAGACATCAACCATGTATAGAAATTTCAACAACATCTTCACAAACAACTGCCTCAACAAATCCCACCATCCATAGAAGAATCCTGGAATCAATGCTATCATTACCTCCTGCAAAGAAACAATTGGGTTCAAGACAAAAAAACATCAGAACTGGTTCAATGATAATGACAAACTCCTCCAACAATCTATCAACAAAAAGAGAAAAGCTTTCATCACCTACCAAAATGACCAACAATCAGCTACCAAAAGGAGACATTAACAGGAATGCAAGGTTGCAGTCCAGAAGAGCACCCAAAACCTGAAAAACCAATGATGGAGAAAGAAAGCTCAGGAAATCCAACAACTAGTGGATGCCAATGACACTCAAGGCTTCTTCAACGCAACTAAAGCTATTTTTGGCCCATCCACTCTGGTCCAAGCCCCTCTCAAAAACAAAGATGATTTAACCATTCTGAAGAGCAATGCTGACATCAATTCTAAATGGAGGGAGCACATTGAATATCTTCTAAATCAAATCATCCCATTTGACAGGAATGTGATCAACAACATTCCAAAGCAGCCCGTTGATGACTCCCTAAGCAAAGTTGAAGAAGTCAAGGAAGCCATCAAAACCTTGAAAAACAACAAGGCCTCTGGACTCAATGGAATACTTGCCGAGATCTACAAAATTGGAGGTGACCTGCTTCATTGCCAACTGCATCAACTTCTCATCAAGATCTGGATAAATTAAGATGTACCAGCAGACTTTACAGACTCAGCAATCGTTACCATCTACAAAAGGAAAGGTGATCGATCTGAATTTTAAAACCATCATGGAACTCTCCTGTTAGCAACAGCAGGAAAGATCCTCACCCGCATCATTAGCAATCAGCCCAAGCCTTTAGCCGAGAAGATCCTTCCGGAGACACAAGCTGGTTTTAGATCATCACGTGGAACAATCAACATGATCTTCACCATACAACAATGACAAGAAAAATGTTGTGAACAACTTCAACCTTTGGATATGGCATCCATCGACCTCACCAAAGCCTTTGACTCATTATCAAGGGAATGCTTATGGCATGTTCTATCCACCTATGAATGCCCTAAAAGTACATTTGAATCCTGAGACTCCTGCACAATAGAATGCTTGCCACAGTATGGTCAGCAACAGTAACTGTGAGCCTTTTCAAGTCAGATCAGGAGTAAAACAGGAATGCGTGATTGCCTCAACTTTGTTCACCATCTTTACTGCAACAATTATCCACATCTTCAAGGACAACCTAACCCCAAGAATTGAAATTGCTTACAGAACAGATGGCAGACTTTTCAATCTTGCCCGTCCTAAGTCTAAAACCAAAACATCTATAAGATCCCTCATCGAGTTCCAATACGCAGATGACAACAGTGTTGAAACTCTCTCAGAAAACCACCTGCAACAGATTCTGACTGCCTTCAACCATGCATACACAAAACTTGGACTTATTATCAATTCCAAGAAGACTCAGATCATCAATCAACCATCACCAACAAAGACAAATCAGATAGAACCATCAATTCAACTTGGTGAAACAGCCCTGGAAAACGTGGACCACTTTCCTTATCTTGGAAGTCACCTCTCCTCCAATGTCGACCTTAATTACGAGATCCAACATCATCTTAAACACGCTGAATAGCTTTTGGACATCTCCAAATAAGAGCCTTTCATGATTGTGACATCTGGACAGACACTAAAATGTTAGTGTACAAAGCAGTGGTGATCCTAACCCTCCTGGATACATCAGAAACTTGGACAACATACCAACGACATCTGAAGGCACTTGAAACGTTCCACCAACGATGCCTTCGAAACATTTTGAATATAAACTGGGAAGATAGAGGAACCAACATCAGAGTGCTGAATGAAGCAAAAACAACAAGCATTGAAACCTATGTCATCGTGAACCAACTAAGATGGAGCGGTCATGTTGTTCAGACAAAAGATGAACATTTGCCAAAACAAATCTTCCATTCCCAGCTTAAAGAAGGCAAACGTAAAAGAGGCTGTCAACAGAAGAGATTCAAAGACGTTTTAAAAGCCAACATGAAGAAATGTAACATCGACACCAAAATTGGGAAACCAATGCCAAGGACAGGAAAATCTGGCAAAGCATCATCCGAGAAGGAAAAGCAACTTTTGAAGCCAACACATATGTAGACCTAGAAGAAAAGGGAAGAAAACAGAAAACAAGGAAGCAACAAAACCCAAACTGCCATCATTGTCCTTAATGTGGAAGAACTTTCAAAGCCAAGATTGGACTCATAAGCCACCTGAAAGCCCATAAACAGATCAATGAAACGAAGACCCATCATCCACGACCTCGAGGGATAGCTACGACGATGACGATTGAAGATGACAGCATTGCCAACCTAAATTAAACTCTTTACCTGGTTCTAAACTTTCACAGGATATCATGTCACTGGCTGGGCTAGCATTTGATGCCCAATACTAAATTCCCTTGAGAAATAATGTGGTGAGCTTATTCTTGAACCACTGTGGTATGTGTGTTGTAAGTGCATCTACAGTAGCATTATGAAGGGAGTTCAGGGAATTAGCTGCAACAGATTCACTCAATGACAGTGAAGGAAAAGCAATATAATTCCAAGATAGGATGTTGTATGGCTTTGTGGGGAACTGGCAGGAACTGGTGTTCCCATGCATATAGAACCTAGGTGATAGGGGTCATGGGTTTGGAAGATTGCTGCATTGCATCTTGTAGATGGTACACTGATGCCACAATGCATCAGTGATGGAGAGTGAATATTGAAAATATTCAAAGGTAAATGTAGTGTCAGTCAAGTGGGATGTTTTGCCCTGAATGGTGTTGAGGTTTTTGATTGTTTTTGGAGCTGCACTCATCCGGGAAAGAAAATATTCCATCACAGTCCTGATTTGTGGACAGGCTCTGGAGAATCAGGATTTGAATTCAAAGCAGAATTCTCAGCCTTTGATTTGTTCTTGTACCGCTGTATTTATGTGGCTGGTCCAGAATCTTGTTCAATGGTGACACCAAGGTGTGTAAAGTGCAGGATTCAGTCATTATATTGCCAATGCATGTTAAGGGCTGATAGTTGTGTTCTCTCTTCTTGGAGATGGTAAATGCCTGGCACATATGTGGCACAAATGTGTCATAAATAGCATGAATGGCACAAATACCTACCATGTATTTGGCCAAGTCTTGCTCCAACATGAACTGCTTCAGAATCTGAGGAGCCTTGAATTGTTGGTGAACATCATGCAATCATCAGCAAACATCTCCAGTTCTAACCATATAATGAAGGGAAGACCGATGATGAGCGAGCTGTTATGATGTTCTGCCTGTCAGGTGTCTTAGTCACAATGTTATTGCTATGTATTTGATGCATTTGTTTGTAGTAGAAGGCATTTGTTTGGAAAGTGCTACTGATTGAACCAAGGCAAGTTGCTGGAGTATATTCTGCAGATAGTATACACTGCAGAGTTGGTGTGGTGATATAGGTACAGGTGTTGAGTATTGTACAATCCAATCAAGTATCGTGTATTTGTTCATGTATCAAACTTATAACTTGTAAGTGGTGGGAAAACTTGGAGAATCAGGAGATGAACCACTCACACAAGAATATTCAGTTTCTTTCCTGCTCTAGCAGTGACAAACATTTATCATTTGAATTACTGGACAATAGTGAGTCAATTGTATTGATGATGAACCATTGGCAAGAGTGATGCCACTGAATGTCAAGGGTACAGGGTTAGTCTCCTGTTAGATTTCCTAAATCTGGATTTGTCCAGACTTGCTGAATGTGGACATACAATAATTAAGGGTCTGGGTAATTGTGAATTGAACTGAATATTGTGCAGTCATCAGTACATAGCTGCATTGTCCTTATGATGGAAAATCATTGATGAAGCAGCTAAAGGTTGTTGGGTTTGGGATGCTTTCCTAAGGAATGTAGGGTTTTTGTGATGTAGTGATGGTGCCCCTACCTCTAGGCCAGGAGGCCTGGGTTCAAGTCCCACCTGCTCTGGAGGTGACGGGTTGATTAGAAATATCTGCCCTGAGAGATTTCTGTAGCAAAGCTCTGGGGCTGAGTGGATTAAGTTCAAAACATTCCAGCTCCTGGAGAGCTGTCTTCCTGGTCCTTACTAGCTTTACTTTTACTTGTGCTTCCTGGTGTGAAAACTGATCAAATGCAGCTCTGATGTCAAAGGCAGTCACTTTGCCTCATACTGGGTATCAGTCCATGGTTTGTCCAAGGCTATAATTATGTCCCAAGCCAAGTGATCCTGGTAGATCCTCAAGTCAATATGAGGATATTGTTGAGGAAATGTTGATCACATAGATCACACTGTTGATCACTCTTTCATCAGTGTGCTGAAATTGAGAGGAGACTAATGGGACAGCATTGAATTTATCCTGCTTTTTGTGGATTGGAAATATTTGAGAAATATTCCATGTTTTTGGATAAATGCCAGTGTTGTATTCTGTAATGGAACAATTTAACTAGATGTGGAGTGACTTGTGTTGAAGTCCCTAAACCTCACTGTATCTGATGTGCTCAGTGTTTTTTAATATCAAGTAGAGTGAATTGAATTGGCTATACACTAACATTGATAATGTTGGAGACCTTATGAGAAGGTCATGAGGAAAAATACACTAGGCATTCTGACTGAAGATAGCTGTGAATGCCTCAGCAATGTCTTTTGCACTTGTACTGAGCTCCAACTTCATTGAACTTGAGGATGTCCCTGGAGCCTCCTCTTCTCATTAGTTGGCTAATTTGTCACAAGCATTCCAAACTAGATGTTGCAGGAGTGCAGAGTTTTAATACAAATAATATAAATATCCTTCCAACCATGAGTTAACAAGATGACCTTGATTGCTAGATTGCAAAATGGAATTTTAAATAATGACAGGAAATTATCAAGACATTGAATGTTCAGCAGAATAAAAAAAGGAACGGTGCTGATGGCTGCTTTTAAATGAAAGGTATTATATAATATGTTTTATCTTTTATTGCAATGAAAATTGAAATGATCATAGCAAACAGAAATGTTTAAAATAAAGAAATCATCTGGCAGAATTAGTAGTATTGTCTGTTTCCAATGGGTTGAGATATGTAGAACCAGATGACAGAGATATGAAATTAAACTCAACAGAATTAAGATATGAAGATGGAGAATCAATTTTACACATCCATAATTCATAGTATGAACTCAATTAATCCAATTTTATCTCTCTTTCTGCTGTGGATTATTCCATGTGAGTACTGCTGGAACATCTAGATAGAGGGGGAAATGAAGAAATGATGGTTGAAGAGTCATTTCTTTGTTATACCAACCATTGTGGGTGGGCAAATTTTCATGACACTAGCTCTCCCATTATAAGTTATAGGAACTGTAACAGAAGAGGGTGAACCCACATCAATGAAGCCCAATACAAGATCAATTTGACTGTGCTTGATTACTCTATTAGGATGGGGACAGTCACTACTTTATATTTTTATCATAAATATTACAACCTCTTTAATTGCTGTACAATATTTTAGATTATTATAAAATGGCCGTAACTATTGGAAACATACACTTTAACTACTTATTGATTAATGGGCAGTACATGCTGTAAATGCAAGCTTTTAGGCACCAACTTAAACGTTAATGAGAACATTCCATTAATGGAGTATTTACTTTACTATTGATCAACATATATTTTGTATAATGGGAATATTTTGCCCATCACTAAAGTATTTCTCCAAACAGTTACAAATTGAGTCGGAAATCCCTGTGGTATTATAAATGTAGTTTTTAGATGGGAACAGAAGGGCAATAAGCCCTACTGAAATATGTTCCCCTGAGAAAGGAAGATAACATTTCAAAACACAGTTGGCATCTAATACTTTATGTACCTCCTGATGAGTCACCAATGAAGGGCATCCAGAAATGAAAATGCAGGGCCCACATTAAAGCTGTTAAAGCCTGAATTACTTTTTAAATTGAAAAGTTTTAAATAAAATGTTGGGGTAGAAGCAGCTAACATTAAAAACAATAGAATGGAAGACAAGACAATTCAAAAGCAATTGCTTAATAAGTGCATGTAGATTCTGAGAGGAAGAAAAGTTTGAGATTTGACAAAGGCAGTAACGACTAAGAGATGCTTCTCTACAACTTGCCTTAGTGTCCAAACCTCCACATAATTAGGTAACTAATGGAAATAATGCCTCTTCCAAACAGAAAAGGAGGTGATAGTTAAATTGTTTGATCTTTTTCAACCATTTTAACAGAGATTATTTCAGCTACCATACTTCAAATAACAGTACTGTGAAAGTCAAATCCCAATTCTATTTTTCCATTTAGGCAATGACTTGTAAAATACATCTGCATTTCATTCCATTGATTTAAGTAGATTAAAAATAGTGTGATCTGCTCTGCAACCAAGCAGCAAAATTAAAAGCTGTCCACGCAACAATAAAAACTAAACTAACCCTTTGTAACTAAAATTTTCAATGACTGAGTTTTTCCCTCATTATTTCTGTTTTACTCTAAAAAAGTTTATGTCAAGGATAAAAAGATACAAAAATGGTTTTAAGTCCAATCTGATGTTATTGACTTCAATTCATAGGAGGAAACCCATGAACATAAACTTTAGTGATCTGTATGTAGACAGCAAGCCAGACTTTGAACAAGTTAGGATTGCAAAAAAATAGAGAAACGTAGATAATCGTAGATTAGTGTCTTGTAACGACACCGTCATCTGGGTTGTCTTTAAAAGCCAGTTTTGCAGAAAAGCAGGTCTCTCTGGAATTCATTTACAAAGCCAAACTAAATGCTCAGCAAAGTCTTGCTAATCTTAAAACTGCTGACAAACAATCCTAGTGGATTATCAAAAGATTCCCAAGAATTAATTCAAATTTTCTCTTGAGAATCTAAACCAGTTTTTTTTTATTTTCAGTGATTTTCAGTCTAACTTCTATCTTTTCTGGGCACTTTTGTACAGACTTCAATTTGTCCAGAATTTTTTTATTCTATCTTGAAAAAAGAATTTCTCAGATTTTTAATATTTCATCATGAACATTTAAAAGAAAGCTATCAGTCAAATACAAACTAATCCAATCAGAAAACATTGTTGAATCTGAATTGTTTCTATTTTCCACTGTAACCTATAAAATTTGGAACATAAATGACTCGATATTTTATCTCCTTTTCTAGTCTCTTCCGAAATATACCCACAATGCTTTTGACACAGGCACCTCTTCTTCACGATGGATGTGCAATCCCTTTACACATCTATTCCCCCATCAGGATGGCCTTAGAGTTTTCTGCTTCTTTCTGGAAAAAAGGCCTGAACCACACCCATTCACTACCACCTTCCTCTGCTGGCTAGCTTAACCTTACTTTGAACAAATTCTCCTTTAATTTCTCATACTTTCCTCATATCAAAGGTGTGATCATGGGTAATGACATGGGCCCCTGATCTACCTATCTGTTTGTGGGACACACGGGACATTCTTTGTTCAAATCTACCCAGGTCCCTCCCCACAACTCTTTCTCTGGTATAATGATGACATCATCGGTGTTGCTAAGCTCTCTCATCTGGAATTGGAAGCATTTTTCAATTTTGCCTTAAACCTCCTCTCTGCTCTCACCTTCACCTGATCCATTGTTGATATTTCCCTTCCCTTCATTGATAACTGTTTCTACTTCTGGGGATAGGCTGACCACCAACATCCACTACAACCCCACCAACTCACACTGTAACCTTGACTATACATTCTCACACCCTGCTTCTTCCATAGCCTCCATTCTATTCTCCCATTTTTGCTGTCTCTGTTACATCTGTTCTGATGATGTCACCTTCCACAAGGGGAGCTTCAGTAATGTCCACCTTTTTCATCAACTGAGGATTCTCCACCACAGGGCCCTCAGCCATGACCTACCCATTTCCCTCATTTCTGCCCTCAATCTTTCTCTTTCCTCTGACAACAATGAAATGGTCCCCTAGTCCACACTTCCCACCACACCAGTATCCACACTTAAAGATCATAAGACATCTTTTCTGTAACCACCAGATAGCTACCACCACGAGACACAAATTCCCTTCCCCTCCCCTCCCTTGTCAGCAGGAACCATTCTTGCCAGGACACCCTGGTTCACCTCTCCTCCACTCCCAACACTCCTCCACACCACCTTCCCCATGCAATCACAGAATGTTTAAGACCTCCTCATTCTCTATCCTCACTTTTGAAGACCCCAGGTACACCTTCCAGGTGAAGCAGTGATTTACCTATACTTCACTAAATCTAGTCTACTGTATTTTCTACTTGCAATGTGATCTCCACTATATTGGCAAGGTGAAACACTTTGCAGAACACCTTTGGTTTATCTGCAAAAATGACCTGAGCTTCTGATTGCCTGCCACTTCAATGCACCACCATGTTCCCTATTCAACATTTCTGTCTTAGACCTGCTGCAGTGCTCCAGAGACACTCAGCACAAGATGGGATAATGGTATCTCATTTTCTGCTTGGGAACCTGCAGCATTCAGGACTCTAGATTGAGTTCAACAACTTTAGGGCCTGAACGTCTTCTTCTATATCCTTTACTGACCCCTACACCCTAGGCCTTGTCATCACATGGGCTGCTTTCTTCACAGCCATTTTCAGCTTGGGATCTAGTATTCTCTAAGGTAGCCAGCAGTGCTTCGGATCAATCGTAATGGATCCGTATATTTGTTCGACTCATCAGAGAAAGCGAAGAAGTTTGTGGACACATTAATTTAAGTCGAACAGCTAAATAAGTGTAGAGGACAGAGCTGTTTGGGTTTAATCTTCTTTGAAAAGGACTTGGTGGAGTCTCCTTTCTGGCAATAAGTTGCGTGAAATGATGTCCAGGATGGACAGTGCATTTATCTTTAATCTCTAAGTTACGTTAAGGGATGGGTGACACATTTATTTTTAGTTTACTTGCCTATAGTACTGACCTTGCTCTTGGTGTTTTTTCTTCTCTACTAAGTGGTCAGTGTGTAGGGCATGATCCTAGCTTGTTGGAGTTGAGAGGGCAGTTGGGATGGTTAGTATGTGTAGGATGTGTAGGTATCCCCTTTGAATGGGGGTAAATTCCTTCAATGTTGTCAATGTTTTGTTTTTCTATTTTTGCTGTATGTAGTTTTTGTAAGTTTTGTAGATTTGTTGGTTGTGGTTATTTTAGTACATGTAGGTTTCAAGTTTCGTGGATTCTTTTACATTAAAGTTCAGTGATCTGTTTGGGTTCTTCCTCTCTGGAGTCTAAATTGTGCTGTGGAAGGTTATAGCTAAGGATGTGTTTAAATGGAATATTAAGGGGAGTCATTCGCCTGTCAAGAAGAAGAAGATGCTTTCCAGCCTTAAAAGAGAGAGAGTGGATGTTGCCTTATAACAAGAAACACACTTGGATGGTGTGAAGCATTTGAAGCTGCAACAGAATGGGTATGAACAGGTTTATTTTCTTTTGTAAATATATTGATTATCAAATTATTCTAACTTTACAAACTTATAAAATTATTGAAAAATAACAGATATCAGTAAATAAAATAAAAAGAAAATAAAACACAAATTATAATGCAACTACTGTCTACTAAGTACTAACCTATCCTATAATACAAAACAAACCCTAACACTGTGCGAAACAACACCAATAATAAGTAAGTAACTAATAGGTCAAAAAAAAGCAAAAAAAAACCAGAATACAGAACAGCTATGCTTGGCGCAAAGCTCTCAAACAGAGGAACGGGAGCATTGGAAAATATCTGTATTAACTCAGGAGACCCCCTCCAGGGTCCAGGGCTTGACAAACCTAACCATTCTGGTTAAACAAATGCCCTAGTTAAGATAACTGACAAATCTATATCCAAGCAACTCAAGTAGGGCTGCCATGTCTTATAAAAATGGTCTGTTGTGTGGCACACCATGTTTGTAAAAGATTCCAAGGGAATTTGCTCCATAATTAATTTTTGCCATCCCAGCAAGCCCGGTGGCTTCTCAGACACCCAGTTCATTAGAATATTCTTCTGTGCACAGTATGCAAGAATATTAAATAGTTTCTTCCCATGCCTGTCTAACGATGTTAAGTTTGGTAGACCTAAGAGGAGAGATATCGGGTCTACTTTGACTTCAGTCCTCAATACCCTTTCTATCTCTCCTGCCACGGTGCTCCAATAAACACGGAGCCGGTGGCATGTCCAGAAGTAATGGGTAAGTGTACCTAACCTTATTTTACATTTGGGGCATGCTGAAGATGCCCCTTTTTTAAACTTTGCCAGATAGTCTGGTGCCAGATGAACCCTGGTGCAGAACTTTTAACTGCGTAGCACCTGTCCTATTCTGGATTGAGATCTTTCTAGCATTCTCCCATATGTTCTCCCATGTTTCAGAAGAGATCTCCCCTCCTAGCTCTTGCTCCTAGACCTCACATAACCAATTAATATCCTACCAGGCCCTGCCACCCAGCAGGCGATAGAGGACACTAACCGAAAGGGTGCTTGTGGAACATAGCAACAACCTCTCTATATCAGGCTTATAGAGCTTAGTGAGAAGTGTAGTCTTCTTCTGGATGAAATCCCTAATCTGAAAAAAAGGAAAAGATCTCTGCTGGGCAACCCATATTTGCGGCTCAATTGCTCAAAAGAGTTGCTTCCCCTCAAACTAGTCTCCCAAACTAGAAATCCTCTCGCTGCCCATAGTTTGGACCCTGAGTCCATCATCCCTGGTCAGAACCCTGGCATGCCACCTATAGGCGTAAGTGGCAAAGTCTTGGATAAGCAACTCTCACTCTGACGCATCGCCCTCCATGCCTTGACTGTACCAATGACAATAGGGTTCCGGCAGTGGTCCACAACTGTCCTTATCTTATCTATGAACAACAGGTTAATAAGAGGGCACTTTGCCTGGGAAGCCTCAATATCTAGCCATATTGACTTTGGATCGTTACCTACCCAATCGCAGACAAAGAACAGCAGGGAACTCAATTGATACCTCCTGATCTCTGGGAAATCAACTCCTTCCCCACTTCGAGCAAATGCAATTTAGTAAGTTTGATGAGGGGCCACCCACAATGCCAGACAAAGGAACCAAACCATCCCATAAGCTTCCGCAGTGTTGACCTGGGAAACATTATTGGGAACATGCACATGGGATAAAACAAATGAGGAAGAACATGCATCTTAATGAGAGATATTCGGCCCAGCCATGAAATTGGAAGAGCCTCCCATCTCTGGACATCTCGCCTAATATTGTCAAGCAAGTGAGCAAGGTTAGTCTGAAATAACAGATCAAATTTGGGTGTAATAAAAATGCCTAGGTATCGGAACCCTGCCCATGACCACTTAAAAGGGAATTTAGGGCCACCTTCAACTTCTGTGACATCCTTAAGGCATCGCCTCCAATTTTGCAAAGTTAACCTTATATCCTGAAATAGCCCCAAATGAATTGATACATTGTATCAAATGGGGTATGGAGGTCATCGGGTTCGATAAAAACAGAAGGACATCATCCACATACAATGTAATCTTGTATGCCCTCGATCCCACTTCCGGAGTGGTTATGTGGACGTTCTGACGAATATCCTCTGCCAGCGGATCTATCATCAACGTAAACAACAACTGTGAGAGAGGGCAGCCTTGCCGACTACCCCAACCAATCCTAAAATTCCAGTCTTCATCCCGTTAGTGATGACAATGGCCAGAGGGTGGCGATATAAAACCTCCACCCACCTAGCAAAGACCCACCCAATCCAAACTGCTCTAAGACATAAAAAAGATACAGCCATTCTACCCGGTCAAATGCTTTCTCTGCATCTAAGGAAATCACCAACCCTAAATCGATCATTGCTGACAAACTTGGACCATATTCAGCAGCCTTCTAATATTATTAGAGGACCTACAGTCCCTTATCAAGCCTGTCTGGTCCTCTTTAACAATATGGGCAACACCTTTTCCAATCTCAGCGCCAGGATCTTGGACAAAATCTTGAAATCTGAATTTAATAGAGAGATGGCACAATCCTCAGCAACCTACTCCTTCTTAAGAATTAAGGAAACATTCGCTTCTCTCAAAGATAGTGGTAAGCATTCATGCACATAGTAGTGATTGTACATCTCCAACATTGGCCCTGACAGAATCCCTATAAACTCCTTATAAAACTCACCCAGGAGATAATCAAGGCCAGGCACTTTCCCACTCTGAAGTTGCTTAGTTGCCTCCTGTATTTCCTGAACTGTCAAGGGGGCATTAAGGAGAAAGACCTGTTTCAAGGTTACCCCTGGGAGGTCCAGGTTCTTAAAAAAGGCCTCCATTTTAGCCCTCCTGTCCTCTCAACATTCAGAGCGTTACAATTCAGAGTAAAAGCTCTGAAAAGCCTTATTAATCTTTTTAGCATCCTATGTAAGGACCCCAGCGCTGTCTCTGATTGTAGTAATGGATTGGGAATGTGCTTTTTCCTAGTCAGGAACGCTAAATACTTCCTGAGTCTATCTCCATATTCGAACAGCCTTTGTATAGCAAAAGCAAGTTCTTGCTTTGCGTTTTGTGTCAGTATTGAATTCAAGGCAGCTCGGAGGGCTATGATCCACTGTAGGTAAGTCAACGAAGGCCACGCAAAATGTGCCGCCTCAGCGGCTTTCACCGCATCTCAAGTAGACGCTGCTGTTCCTCCTTCTGTAGTTTCCAACTAGCCGAATAAGAAATAGCTAATCCCCTAGCAAAGGCCTTAGCAGTCTCCCATCGCATAGATGGACTACTAGCCGTGCTGAGTCAATCGTCAAGAATTCCTGAAACTCCTTCAAAACGTATTCCACAAATTTGGAATCCTTAAGGAGAAAAGGGTCTAAATGCCAGTGCCGCAAACCTAGCCCTTCACTTGGCCTTAAACTCCAAATATACCGCTGCATGATCAGAGATAGCTATATTCACAATTTTACAACCCATAATCAATTCCAGAAGGGCTGAGGGAGCCAGAAAGAGATCAATCCCTATGTAACATTTATCTGAGTTTGGAAAAAGGTGAAGTCCCTGCCGGTAGGGTGAAGACATCTCCAAATATCCACCAGCCCCAACTCCTCGCATAAGTCAACCACCTGCTCCTTGGCCTGCAAAGAAATAGTTGGGTGCCCACAAGGCATCCTGTCCACTGTCAGATCCAAAAACAATTAAAATTCCCCCCCCCCCATAATAATGTGCTATGTTCCAAAAGCACTCAGTTTAGAGAAAGCATTAATCAAAAATTTGAGGGGATGCACCGGAGGACAGTAGGCATTTAAAATGTCATGTTCCTCCACATATATTAGGGCTTTAAGTATCACAAACCATCCCAGCTCATCTTTCACTTGCTCTACTAATGTGAACAGAAGACTTTTCTGGATAAGTACCTCCACTCCCCTACTTTTAGTAGTAAAAGATGAAAAGAATACCTGGTCATAACCCCCCAGTTGTAATTTCAGGCATTCCCCATCATCAAGATGGGCTTCTTGCAACAAAGCGATATCAACCGTTTCCCTCTTAAGGCTAGAAAGCACTTTTATCCTTTTAACAGGCGAATGACTTCCCTTGATGTTCCAGGTGCACCATTTAATAAGACACTTAGCCATTTCCCCTTTCAGAGACCCTTGAACCTTTGGGAGGGAGAACCCTGCTTAATAGTACCAAGCACAAGTAAATAAAGACCCATAGAGTCGAAGAACTATATATACAAAAACTACTCTATCATAACTATAAACAACTATTACTATCAAAAACTACAAAGAAAACCAACTATAAAACCTTGAATGGAAGACACTTTCCCCTGCCCATAGGGGGCACTCAGCCTACCCATCTCCTCCTTCACAGCTCTTTGAAACCCGGACTGTGCCCAGCCTTAGGCCAGAAAAAAAACAAGGAGATGATTCTTAAGTCAACAGAAAAAAGACAATGTCAGGATGAGCACTCCATCCATCCCTGGCTTCATGTCACCCCTACCTGTGATTAAAAGAGAAACAGAACAAACAAAAAAAGGGATACAACAAAGAACATTTACAAAATTTCCCATCAGAAAATCCAGTTATTAATAAAAAAGGAACAATTTATTCCACGTTTTCTCCCCCTTTTCAAAAATGAAATTATTAGGGAGAAAGAAAGGAATAAAAAAAGGAAGGGAAAATATGGGGAAAGAAGGAAAAGTGAACAAACATTAACCATATTCTTCAGGCCAGTCTGTCTATTTTAAAGTGTCTACAAAGTTTTTAGCTTTATCCGCTGAGTCAAATGTATAAACTGAGTCCTTGTGGCTGAAACAGAGCACTGCAGGGTATCTCATGGAGTAATGGATGTCCAGGTTCCAGGATTGATCTTTTTCTGACCCCCACAGCACATCAGGGCTTGGTGGCATCACGTACAATTGGCAAAATCACTATTTCCAATCACGCCCTGTGTATTTAATGGTTAAGAGTAAGGATACTGTGGTAGGCTCGAGAAACTGGTGACTGGACCCCTTCATCCTCAAGGATAGAAAGTTTATTGAATTCTTTTCTACTGAGTTCAGGGCTTTTTTAGATATTAATTCAGGTTCAGCCAGTAGCCCTTCCATTCTTTGGGAGATAGCTAAAGCCTATGCTAGGGGGTTGGTTGTTTTCTATTTAGCCAGTAAGAAGCGGCAAACGGGTAAGCAGCAACACTTGCTAGAGATGTGTCTGAAAGTAGATGAAAAGGTGTACTTTTACAGGCCCTCACTGGTTAAACTGCAGAGGATCACAGTACTTCAGTCTACACTGAACTCCCTGCTCACACAGACGGCCGAGAGGGAGCAAGTCAAAGGCTGTTTAAGCATGGGAAAAAACTGGGCAAGTGCCTAGCATACCTTGCTCAGAAAAGGAGTGTCCCAAAGCTATTACCTCAATCAGAGAGGACACTGGAAATTTAACCTATGATTCTAAAGGGATTAATGCAGCATTCCGGAAACTTTACTCTGAACAATACCAATCTGAAAACTGTGGGAGTGGGTGGGTTAGGATGGAGTCTTTTTTTTTAAGAAGTTGGACCTTCTGGGAGTGACCCCTGAACAAGAGTCTCTCCCCAATGCCCCGTTGTCAGAAGAAGAAGTACAGGAGACTGTGAGGCAGCTCCAGAATGGAAAGGTGCCGGGTCCTGACAGGTTCCCCAGTGAGTTCTATAAGGAATTTATAAGTATATTGTCAAGGCCAATGCTTAGTATGTTTAATGAAGCACATAGTCGTGGCCTCCTCCCACCATCTCTAATAGTGGCGAACATCTCCCTTATTCTTAAAAGAGGAAGGCCCAGGAGGACTGTGCTTCCTATAGGCCAATTTCACTTCTAAATGTCAACTTCAAAATCCTATCTAAGACTCTGGCATTAAGGTTAGAAACTGTATTGCCCTCCATCATTAAGGAGGAGCAGATAGGCTTCATAAAAGGTCACAGATTGGCAGATAATGTCAGGCGATTACTTAACATGATCCAAGTATGTCAACAGCGATGGTACAGGGATTGGTGATCTCCTTAGATGCAGAAAAGGCATTTGACAGGGTTGAGTGGCCAAATCTTTTTCATACTTTGAAATGATTTGGCCTGGGAGAGACCTTCATCAGGTGGGTGAAGGTTTTGTATAGTGATCCTCTTGCTGCGGTCCTCACCAATGGTGTACGGTCAAACAATTTTAATATTTGTACAAGCAGTAAACAGGGCTGTCCCTTGTCACCATCGCTTTTCACATTGGTAATTGAACTGCTGGCAAAGGCAATACATAGGGATTCCAATATAACCACTCCAGAAGTGGGGATGAAGTCATATAAGGTCACACTGTGTGTGGATGAAGTTCTTATTTTCTTATCAAGCCCAACAGTCTCAGTGCCGCACCTGATACAATGCATCAATTTATTTGGTGGCTTCTTGGGTTATAAGATCAATTTTGTGAAATTAGATGCCATGCCCATGGGTGGTCTCCCGAGTGTGCCTCATACTAAGGGCAGATCTCGGTTCCCCTTCAGATGGTTGCAGGAGGGCTTGCTCTGCTTAGGTATATTTATTATTCCGGTTTTTGATTGGCTATTTAAAGCCAATTTTGCACATTAATGTCAACAGAATCAAGGAGGACCTTCGTAGATGGGAGGCGCTTCCGATCTCTTGGTTAGGTCAGATAGCTCTCATTAAAATGAACATTCTGCCCTGCCTGTTGTATCCTATGTGAATGCAACCTCTGCTTTTTACTAAGCAAGTATTTAAAAGACTGAATAGCTGGTTCAGTTCTTTAATCTGGCATCGCAAGGGACCCCAAATTAAATTTACTAAATTGTAGTTAACTTACAGACTGGGAGGAGTGGGCCTCCCAGATATCAATAACTGTCAGTTAAGCTTGTTGCTATCTTACGTGAATGACTGGTCCGGGGGAACCCTCACTCACTTTGGTTGGACATCGAAGCATCTCAGGCAAGAAACCTCCTTATGATCCTACTGTTCTTAGACAAAATGAGAACAGTTAAGGAAGATTGTCATCACCCAATAGTCATCAATACTGTCAAGGTGTGGAAGACAGTGCATCAAGGTGAGGACAATATTGCCAAAACATCATTTTTGACACCCATAGTTGGTATGCTGGGCTTTCAGCCAGGGATGATGGCCTCTGGGTTTAAACCATGGGCAACTAGGGGCATGTCTTGCCTGGGTGATTTATTCTAAGGGGACATATTGATGTCGTTTGACCAGTTGGCTTGGAAATATGAATTGCCCAGTCGGGACCTCTTTCATTTCTTTCAAATTAGAAATTTCATACATAAAGAGATCACACTTCTAACTGATCCTTATAGGTCTGACATGGAGAAGACAGCATAGAGTGCTGAGGGTACATTATCTGTTAGCAATGTTTATCATCTATTGGGAGATGGTCCCTTGGACGAGACCGAACAGTTTTGATATGGGAGAGCAAGTTGGACATTGAGATCTCTTCTGAAATATGGGAGGATATCTGGGAAAATGCAAGAAGGATCTTGATTTGCAACAGGACCCATACCTTGCAATTGAAGATTCTCCTCAGTGTCCATTTGGCCCCAGACTGCCTAGCTAAATTTAAAGCGGGAGCATCTCCAATGTGTTCCAAGTGTAAAGTGAGCATAGGCACACTTACACATTGTCTTTAGTCCTGCCACAGATTGCGGGCATACTGGAGCACTGTTGTAGGCAAAATAGAGAAGGCTTTGGGGATGGAGGTGGAGATGGACCCAGTATCTCTTCTTGGCTTTTTAAATTCACTTTCATTAGATGCACACAAAAAAATGACTTTTCAATATCCTCACTTTTTGTGCAAGAAAGAATATTCTATTAGGGTGGGTGTCGGAAAATCCCTCAATGCTGGTGGCCTGGCATAAGCTAGTCATGGAGCACAGCTCTTTAGACTTTCTTATTAGTATGGTGCACCATAAAACTGAGAATATCTATAAGATGTGGCAGCCCTTTTTGGACTACCTGGGTACAGATCTGTCCACCATACTAATAAGAGCCTTTATATAGCCATGGCAATTCTATGTAATGAATCTGGTATTCAGAGAGGAGGAATTACGAACATTTGAATATGTATAAACTTATGCATTTGATGATCGAGGGCTATTGCTTTGTTCCGCTGAGCTGTGTTATGGTTATTATTATTGTTGTTAAGATTTTGCTTTTTTAGCTTAGTTATTAACTATTATTTATTTATGCAATTAGTGGGTTTGTGTTTTAACATTGATTTAAATTGTTTGGTTTAGTATTTGTTGTAATATTCAAAAGAAAACAATTCCCTTTTTCTAATAAAAATATATACTTTTTAAAAACTCTATGGCCATGATTTTTGGCTCTTTGGCACATTGTTTATTAGTGTTTTGAGCTCTAATGTTCCTTCAAAATAGGTTCTGTTATTAATATACAAAATTTCAATGCAAGCAATACAAAATGCCATTTTGGTGAGGGTGTCAGTGTACATACAGGAAGAACCAGAAATAGTCAACATAGTGTTAAGTCACAGAGTCATAAAGATTTAAAACACAGAAAAATGTTCTTCAGCCCATCACATTCATTTTGGTTAAAAACAAACTCCTAACTATTCTCATCTTATTTTCCAGCCCTTGACCCAGAGTCCTGTATGTTATGGCATCACAAGTGCACATCTAAATAATTCTTGAATGTTATAAGGGATTCTGCCTTTAATTCCTATTTCTGTTGAATATTGGGATCCCTTAAAAAACGAATTTTCCGAGTTTTTACTGTGTGGCATGAGATTTATTTAACAGCAATTACAGTAATACTACTAGATGTAGGTTTGCTCGCTGAGCTGGAAGGTACATTTTCAGACATTTCATCACCATACTAGGTAACATCTTCAGTGAGCTTCCGGATGAAGCATTGCTGATGATTCCTGCTTTCTATTTATATTTTTGGGTTTCTTTGGGTTGGTGATGTCATTTTCTGTGGTGATGTCATTTCCTATGGTAATGTCATTTCCTGTTCTTTTTCTCAGGGGATGGAAATCAGGTCCAAGTCAATGTGTTTGTTGATAGAGTTCTGGTTGGAATGCCTTGGTTTTAGGAATTCTCATGTGTGTCTCTGTTTGGCTTGTCCTAAGATAGATATGTTGTCCCAGTCAAAGTGGTGTCCTTCCTCATCTGTATGTAAGGATTCTAGTGAGAGGAGGTCATGTCATATTGTGGCTAGTTGATGTTCATGTATCCTGGTGGCTAGCTTTCTGCATGTTTGTCCAATGTAGTGTTTGTTACAGTCCTTGTACGGTATTTTGTAAATGCCATTAGTTTTGCTTATTGTCTGTATAGAGTCTTTCAAATTCATTAGCTGCTGTTTTAGTGTGTTGGTGGGTTTGTGGGCTTCCATGATGCCAAGAGGTCTGACTAGTCTGGCAGACATCTGTCTTTGATGTCGGGGAGAGTGGCTAGGGTTTCTGGACGTGTTTTGTCTGCTTGTTTGGGTTTGTTGCTGAGAAATCTGTGGACAGTGTTCATCATGTACCCGTTCTTTTTGAATACACTGTATAGGTCATTTTTCTCTGCTCTGCGTAGTTCCTCTGTGCTGCAATGTGTGGTTGCTCATTGGAATAATGTTCTGATGCAGCTTCGTTTGTGCCTGTTGGGATGATTATTTCTGTAGTTCAATATTTGGTCCGTATTTGCTGTTTTCCTGTAGACGCTGGTTTGAAGTTCCCCATTGGCTGTTCGTTCCACTGTGACATCTAGGAAGGGCAGTTTGTTGTTGTTTTCCTCCTCTTTAGTGAATTTTATGCCAGTAGGGTATTATTGATGGTCTCGAAAGTTTCCTCTAATTTGTTTCGTATAGTGATGACAAAGGTGTCATCCACATAGCGGACCCAAAGTCGGTTGGATGGTTGGCAGAGCTATTTGTTCGAGTCTCTGCATTACTGTCTTTGCTAAGAACCCTGGTATTGGAGATCCCATGGGCATTCCATTGGTTTGTCTGCAGGTTTTGTTGTTGAAGGTGAAGTGGGTGGTTAGGCTTAGGTCCACTAGCTTGACGTAAGGTAAGGACCTATACCTTACCACCCACTTCACCTTCAACAAGAAAACCTACAGACAAACCAACGGAATTCCCATAGGATCTCTGATATCAGGGTTCTTAGTAGGATGCATGAACATCAACTAGCCACAAAACGATATGACCCTCTCTCACTAGTATCCTTACATACAGATGAGGAAGGACACCACTTCGACTGGAGCAACATATCCATTCTAGGACAAGCCAAACAGAGATATGCACAAGAATTCCTAGAAGTATGGCATTCCAACCGGAACTCTATCAACAAACACATTGACTTGGACCCGACTTACCACCCCCTGAGAAAAAGAACCGGAAATGACATCACCATAGGAAATAACATCACCCGAAACATCGATTCTCCTGTTCCTTGGATGCTGCCTGACCTGCTGCGCTTTTCCAGCAACACATTTTCAGCTCCCATCTATAGTATCCATCTACCAGGCCTGCTGTCAAGAAGAGGCTGCCAGAATTCTCAAAGATCCATCCCACCATGAAATGCTTTTCTACACCCTCTACCATGACGGAGAAGATACAGAAGCCTGAACACATGCACCAGGCAATTTTGAAACAGTTACTACCCTATTGTTGTTAGAATACGGAATAGACTCACAAACTCTTAGTATTCGCCTGAACTTGTGTTTTGGTTTTTGCCGCTGTTTATCTATTATTTACTTATCTATGCTATTTAACCATGTGATCTGCCTGTATTGCTTGCAAGACAAAGCTTTTCACTGTGCTTCTGTACACATGACAATAAATTCAATTCAATTCAAGAAAACGGAGGTCATGATGCCCATTGAATTAGCGTCAACAATTTATCTCATATCAAATGGAGCCTTTTATAAATGTGCTGTTCTCAAAAATATGAAGCAGTTGTCCTTAGAGAGAATCGTAAACTAACTATCTGATGAAGGTGGTTATAAACAGGAGTGTCAGGGGTTCTGTTTACTTTAGGAACTGGCACTGAGGTAGCTAGATCAGTGTCATGTACTGTGCATGTGTAAATAAAGGGTGACTTGATGATGGGATACAGGCCTTCATAGAGTTATTTAAATGGCCACTGGCCCAAAACATTCCGACAATTGACTGACATAGCCCCTAGAAATTTGATATAACAGTAGGTCCTCAGGGCAGAGGGGAATTCTTTTTGGGGAGTGCTCATCAAGCAGACCTTGCAGGCAGTTCTCATTGGGTGGTCCCTAGAGATCAATCTTTATCAAGTCGTCCTCATTAAGCAGATGAAAGATTGACCAGAAGAAGATGAGGAAGACCCAGGAAAGAGTTTGGCTAACTCCTTGGCTAGACAGCAGTATGCTGCCTTCCTAAGTTTAATGAGACCAACATTTTCTGCGCTGTCGCCCTGTTTGTCCTCCAGAATCAGTGAACTATCCCCAATTATCATGCTTGAATATTTTTTCAGCTGATTTACTGCTGACGAAGGGTCACCAGACCTGTAATATTAACTCTGATTACTCTTCATAGATGCTGCCAGACCTGCTAAGCTTTTCCAGCAACATTTGTTTTTGTTTCTGATTTACAGCATCTGCAGTTCTTTTGGTTATTATATTTAAACTGCTGCTTCTTAATAAAGTCAAGTGAATATCAGAACATTGCTATAAATTGTTGATATATTCCTAAGTAAATGTGAATGCAAACTCCCTAAAATTAACAGTAAGCAGACTGTGATGTCAATCAATATGTAATACAGATTTTATGACATTGGTAACATTTAAGAGCTCAATATTCCAATTAATTGGCACAGTTGGACATGCATCCAGAAATAGGAAGAAACTGCCTTCCATTAGTGCTTTTTAAAAGGGATCATCAACCACTTGCAAATTGTTACTGATTGTTTTCCACTGGCTGCTGCTAATATCATCAAAGTATTCAGTAGTTTCTACAGTTATTTAATATTGTTAAAGCCTGCAGGGCATAGTGTTACACATGTAGAAGGATTCAAAATAATACTTGTTCCCTCACAGTCTGCATCTGTCTTGGGTACAATACGACAAGGAGAATTCGCAAAAGTGGCGCAAGACAGGAAGAGGAAGGAGGAAAAGTCAAAAGGCTTTAGCAGGAATCTAATTATATCTAAACTTGGTGAGAAACAGTGCATAAGGCATTTCTTTTTCACCAATGACCTCTTAACTGAAATCTGCCTCCTGTTACAGCTACAATTCCACCTTCAGAGCAGGATAAAGTTGTGGACTGTCCATTGATTTGAATATCAATATTCTTAAGTCTGTGAGTTTCTGCCTGGGCTTTTGGGCAGATCAATTCTTGACTTGCAGATCTTTGAATACATGAGTCAAAATAACCTGAGATATAATGAAAAGTGTGGGATTTGCATCACTTTCTTTCCTTGTTTGTTGCTGCAAGATTTTGGGACTCAAAGTACAATTCAGCTTAATGGATAAGTTGTTTCATTCTGAATGATTGAAAACAAGCTCTTGTCAATGCTAATCAAAGTCAATGCTAATTTGCTAAGAGAGTTTCAGATAGTCTTCAAAGCATTTTCTTTGTCTTTCCCTAGAACATTGGTCATTTGAGTATTTGAGTATTTGAGGATACAGTTTTGGGCACCAGTGGCCAGGCCTTCGAAGTTGATTTTATAAGAGTGAACCTGATCCTAAGAAGGACACTATTGTTTTACAATGGTCTTCCCATGAATCTGGGGGTATCTAGTGCTCTTATGTGCAGTAGATATATGCTCAGGTCTTACTGCAGTACAAGACTGCAGTACAAGACAGATAAATGCTATCTATATTAGAACCTTTGTTGACTAATGGAGATCTTTGTTGTCAACCTCTAGTTTATAAAGACTGAGTCACTGAAGCTAATCCTTTGCAATAACAGCTTTTTGAGGAAAGTGATGTCAAGATATGGGAAATATTTCAGAATGTAACCCCATAATATATGCTGGAGTTAGGATATTTGGTTGATAAGGTCTTGGTTGATATATAACTATTGTTTTGGCACCATTCAAGGTGCGATGTTACTTTTATGCAGAATTAAAGATATTTTTGGAGCGGAAAGCTTCAATGAATCATTTGACACCCAGGTCCACTTCAAAAATGAAAGAGTATATTATTTTACGCCAGTGGGGAGAAAGATACTGGCAGTGCAGACACTTTCCATTGAACAAAGGGACTCATACAGTTGCTCTTAACCTGCCTTGACTGTTACAAAGCAGTTGTATTATCAATTGACTAAATACACACCTAGTCAGATTAGTGGTGCTGGAAGAGCACAGCAGTTCAGGCAGCATTCAAGGAGCTTCGAAATTGACGTTTCGGGCAAAAGCCCTTCATCAGGAATGGACGATGGGGACCAAGGGGGCTGAGAGATAAATGGGAGGGGGTGGGGCTGGGGGGCAGATAGCTAGGAATGCAATAGGTAGATGATTGTGATTGGTCAGAGAGGAAGGTGGAGCGGATAGGTGGAAAGGAAGATGGACGGGTAGGACAGTTCAAGAGGGCAGTGCCGAGTTAGACGGTTGAATCTGGGATAAGGTGGGGGCAGGGGAAATGAGGAAACTGGTGAAATCAACATTGATCCCATGTGGCTGGAGGGTCCCAAGATGGAAGATGAGGTGTTCTTGCTCTAGGTGGAGGAAGAGCCTTCCCTTCTATCCCATGATCAATACCAGTCTTTGGATAATCCCAGTATGGAGGCTTCTAACAGCATTTCTCAAGGATGTTCCTTAGCAAACAGTCTCTATGCAAGAAACAGTTTCCTTTTACACTTCTTATTAAACAGGACTCTTTTGTATGCATTTTACAAGACCATTTGTTTGTTATTGCAACCTTGTTACCTTTGGTATAAACCTTTTACGAAGGCTACAATTATTATAGCTTTAACTTTAAATATCAAACTGTGCAAGCTGCTATTTCAGCTAAAAATATTCCTCGACCATTTTATGACAACTGAGAACCGTTTCAGCATTTTATGCTGCTTCAGCCTTGGGCAACCCTAACAATATCAATACTAACTTTCAAATCTGTGAAGGTGATGGCCTAGTCACATTGTCGCTAGACAATTAATCCAGACACTCAGATAATGTTTTGAGGACCTAGGTTCAAATCCCACCATGGCAGATTTGGCCTGCATATGACTCCAGACCCACAGCAACGTGGTTCACTCTCAACTGCCCTCTGAAATGGCCTAGCACTCTATTCAATTGTACCAATCGCTACAAAGTCTCAAAGAAATGAAGCCAGATGTATCACATGGCATCAACCAAGGCATTGGCAAAGACAATAGCAGAAGTACTCTGTTGACCCTGCAAAATCTTCCTCACTAACATTTGGGGGCTAGTGCCAAAACTGGGAGAGCTGTCTCACAGACTAGTCAAGCAACAGCCTGACGTAGTCATACCCACGGAATCATAGCTTACACACAATCTCTCAGACACCACTATCACCACCCCCTGGATATGTTTTGTCTTACCAGCAGGACAGACCCGGGAGAGGTGGCAGCACAGCATACATAATCAAGAGGGAGTTGCTGTGGGAGTCCTCAACATTGACTCTGGGCCCCATGACATCCCATTGCTTCAGATTAAATATGGGTATGGAAAACTCCTGCTGATTACCACACATTGTCTTCCCTCAACTGATGATTCGATATTCCTCCATGTTGAACAACACTTAGAGGACGCACTGGAGATGGCAAGGGCACAAAATGTACTCTGGGTGAGAGATTTCAATGTTCACCACCAAGAGTGGCTTGGCAGCAGTACTACTGGTCATGCTGGTTGGGTCCTAAAAGACATAACGTTAGATTGGGTCTACAGCAGGTGGCTGGGAAACCACCAAGAGGGAAAAACATACTTGAGTTCATCCTTATCAATCTGCCAGCAGCAGTTGCTTCTGTCCATGAAAGTATCAGTAAGAGTGACTACCAGTTGGTTGTTGTGCAAATGAAGTCCTGCCTTCACATTGCAAATAACCTCCATCGTGTTGTGTGACACCATCACCATGCTAAATGGGACAGATATCGAACAGATCTAGCAACTCAAGACTAGGCATGCATGAGCCACTGAGGGACATCAACAGAATTGTACTCCAGTGCAATCTGTACCCTCATGACCCAGCATGTCCCCAACTCAACCATTACTATCAAGCCAGGCAATCAACCCTGGTTCAATGAAGAATGCAGGAGATTATGTTAGGAGCAGCACCAGACAAACATGAAGATCGGATGTCACTATGGTGAAGCCACCAAACAGGATTACTTTCAAACAGCTTTAGAAACAAGTGATAGACAGAGCTAAGCTATCCCACAACCAATGGATCAGATCTAAGGTCTGCAGTCCTGCTACATCCAGTCGTGAATCATGGTAGATGATTAAACAACTCACTGGAGGAGAAGGCTCCACAAATATCCCCATCCTCAATGATGGAAGAGCCCAGTACATCAGTGTAATTGATAAGGTTGGTCTTCACTGCAATCTTCAGACAGAAGTGCCAAGTGCGTGATCCAACTCGGCCTCCTCCAATGGTCCCCAGCATTACAGATGCCAGTTTTCAGCTAATTCAATTCACTCCATGTGATAAATTAAGAAACGTTTGGAGGCACTGGATGCTGCAAAGGCAACAGACCCTGACAATATTCCAGCAATAGTACTGAAGACTTGTGTTCCAGAGCTTGTCACTCCCTAACCAAATTGTTCCAGTACAGTTACAGTACTAATGTCTACCCAACAATGTGGAAAATATCCCAAGTATGTCTTGTTCAATAAAAAGCACGACAAATCAAACCTGACCAATTGTCATCCCATTAGTCTGCTCTCAATCATCAGTAAAGTGATGGAAAGTGTTATCAACAGTACTATCAAGTAGCTCCTTCTTAGCAATATCCTGCTCAGTGACACCAGTCTGGGTTCCACCAGGACCACTCAACCCCTGACCTCATTACAGGCCTTGGTTCAAAATGGACAAAAGAGGTAAATTCCAGAGGTATGTGAGAGTGGCAGCCCATGACATTAAGGCTGCATTTGATTGAGTGTGGCTTCAAGAAGCCCGAACAAAACAATGGGTATTGTGTGGGTGGATGAGGGGGGGTGCGGGGGGAGCAGGGAGGTGGTGGTTGGAGCGGTGTAAACTCTCTGGTGGTTAGAGTCATACCTGAGATAGGAAGATAGTTGTGGTTTTAGGAGGTCAACTATCTCAGCTCTAGGACATGTAGTAGGGGTTCCTCAGGGTAGTGTCCTAGGCCCAACCACCTTCAGCTGCTTCATCAATGATCTTCCAACCATCATTAGGTCAGAAGTGGTGATGTTCACCAATAATTGCACAGTGTTCCACACTCCTCAGATACTGAATCAGTCTGTTTCCAAATTCAACAAGATCTGGACAATATTCAAGCTTGGACTGACAAGTGATTAACATTCGTGCCAGACAAATGCCATGCTATGACCATGATGAATAAGAGACAATATAACTACTGCCACTTGACATTCATTTGTGTTACCATCACAGAATCCCCCACTATGAACATCCTGGGAATTATCAATGATCAAATCTTAACTGGACTCACCACCCAAATGCAGTGCCTCCAAGTGCAGGCTGTGGGTAGCTCACCTTCTGACACCCGAAAGACCACCATCTACAAGGCACAAGTCTGGAGTGTGATGGAACTCTCCCCACTTGCTTGGAGGAGTGCGGCCCCAACAACACTCAAGAAATTTGACATCATCCAGGACAAAGCAGCCTGCTTGATTGGCATTGCATCCACAAGCATCCACTCCCTCCACCCCTGATGCTCAGTGTTTACTATCTACAAAATGCACTACAGATATTCACCAAAGAACCATAGACAGCTCCTTATTAACACAAGACCACTTCCATCTGGAGGGATAAGGCCAGCAGATAAATGGGAACACCACTATCTTCAAGTTCTCCTCCAAGCCACATAACATTCTGACTTGGAAAACATCACCATTCCTTCACGGTCACTGCATCAAAATCTTGAAATTCCCAGCCTTGTGGGACAACCTACAGCAGGTGGACTGCAACAGTTCAAAGTGACAGTTCACCATCACCTTCTCAAGGGCAACTAAGGACGGACAATAAATGCTGGCCAGCCAGGGACGCCCACATACCATATAAATGAATAAATATATAAATAAAAAGAATAATCTGCAAAGTGTAGATCATGTAAATCTATAGAGAACCATTGGGTTTTGGCAAAGAGATGATCAAAGTTAAAGAGTTTTCCATATAGCCATTGTTTAATACTGATTATAAGGGGAATTTGGTCTTTAGTGAGTTGACTAGTCAAGGCCAGGCAGATATTATGCTCTACAGGATGTCATTTCAGACCCAAGCATTCGTTACTCACATCACGGTCTTCTTTAAATTGTTTAATAACATCTCTGAAAAGGTTGAATACGGAAAATATCTAGGGAAGGTAGGTCGACGCAGTCAGATAATAATTATCCTATTTCACTACTTGTTTTAACAGATTCCTGTCTTCTCTTGAAATCAAAAAAACAACTCTTTGAAGATAAACAAATGGTCCTTGAACAACAGCTGTGAAAATTAAACAAAATTATATTTTACTTTTTCTTTATCTTACCTTATAGCGCAAACAATTAGTGACAAAATTATTCTTTTTTTTATATTCCATGTAATCCAATCAACCTCCCATGTTCCACATTCTTTCTTGAACAAAAAAAAGCATAATTAATTGCAGAGCAACCCAAACAAAATTAAATTATTTTCCTTTTGTTTACAATTCAGCATACCAGCTGGCTCCCTGTTCAAGGATTCCCAATTATTTCTTGGAGCAAGCACTTTCTTTCGTGGAATAGTCTGACAACAGGTGATTTTGAAAACAAGTTTTGTAGTTGTCTTGTTAGTACAGAGATATGATTTCTGCTTCTGGGGAGACTTACAGCATAAAATGTATGTAGGCCTGGGCTTAATTCTTCTTTGGACCAGTTCTCTTTGTGGGGTTCTTGTGGCACATTGGGCCAGGATATCTGGGTTCAAGTTCCAGCTTTTCCTGCAGTATGTAATGACATCTCTGAACAAGTTGAGTAGAAAATGAATACAACTCTCCCAATGTTTGGTTGAGAGTTCTAAGGTGCTAGTTATTAAACTTAGGCCTCTTGTGGTGGAGTGATATTGTCTCTATCTTTGAGCTAAGACAGGTTCATGTTCCAGTAAAGATATGGAAAATATCTACTTTATTTTGGAAATTTCTTTCCTTTCTGATATTTCTTTTATCCTAGCAAGTTCAATCCAGTGATATTTTTGTCAAATATACATTGTCCTAAAGAGAACAGTTGTCTACATAACTTTTAATGAACAAACCTTTCTCAGGTTGCCCCTTGCATCAGATTTACTTGGATAAATACATTTGGAACTATAGCTTCTACTAGCAACAATGTTTTCAACATTTAAGATATCTTTAACTACACTTACATTTTCTTGCCTTCTGAGGCCAACTGACAACATTCATTATCCACCCAATAATATGATACACCCTGATGTACTCTAATTGCTATCAAGAAGATTCACATATGGAACATTGCAGGTCTGAGACAGCATCTGTGGAGAGAAAACAATTAACATTTCAAGTCCAGTGACCTCCTTCAGTACCGTTAACTCAATTTTCTCTCCACAGATGCTGTCAGATCTGCTGATTTTCTCCAGCAATTTCTGCTTTTGTTTCAGATTTCCATTATTCACAGTTTTTGTTTCTTTTTAAAATCTTTTTTTGTTCTCAGGAATTCCTTAATAGTATGTTTCATAGCGTGTTTCATCATAGTGCTCAATTCTGATATGTCATAACTGGCATTAGTTCTATTTTGAGTGCACAGTTTCACTGTCCAGTCCCCTCTCTGCAACTGGATCCTCAGTTTCCTGACCCACAGGCCACAATCAGTATTTCATCCTCACTAAAACTCAACACTAGAGCCTCCCAAGCTCCCTGCTACTGTATTCGCTATATACCCATGACTGCATCGCCAAATACCAGACTAATGCCATTTACAAGTTCGCTGATGACACCACCATAGTCGCTCGATTCTCAGATGGCGACGAAACAGATTACCGATGGGAGGTGGAAGACCTGGAAGAATGGTGCACTGAGAACAACCTAGCTCTCAATGCCAGCAAAACCAAGGAACTCATTGTTGACTTGCAGCGAGATATTACTCATGCCCTCCCCAACATATTAACAGCACAGAGTGGAACAAGTGGAGAGTGTCAAGCTCCTGGGAGTGATCATCAACAACAAGCTTTCTTGGACTCTTCATGTGGACGCACTGGTTACAAGGGCTCAACAACATCTCTTCTTCCTCAGGCAGCTGAGAAAATTTGGCCTGATGGCGAATACCCTTGCCAACTTTTATAGGTGCATCATCGGCAGCATTTTGTCTGGATGTATCACTACCAGGTATGGCAACTGTGCCATTCAAGATCAGAGACGGTTACAAAGAGTGGAAAGGGCGCCAGCATTCTCAAAGATCCATCCCACCCTGGAAATGCTTTTCTACAACCTCTACCATCGGCGAGAAGGTACAGAAGCCTGAACACATGCACCAGCCGGTTTTGAAACAGTTTCTACCCTACTGTTGTTAGAATACTGAATGGACTCACAAACTCTTACCATTTGCCTGTACCTAGTTTTGCCACTGTTTACCTATTATTTACATATCTGTGCTATTTAACTATGTGATTTTCCTGTATTGTTAACAACACAAAGCTTTTCACTATGCCCCGGTACACGTGACAATAAATTCAATGCAATTCGATCAATTCAAACAGAACAAATTGGTTTCTAATCTTAGATTCCATTTTTAAATTTTACTGATCATATATTTCTAAACTTTTGCAGAATATCTCCACAAAAAAAGATTGACTTGCATCATAGCAATGCACAAGATGCAGAGAAATGTTTCTCTCTGATACCAGGAGAAAATTTCTAGGTCTGGTTTAAGCTGGAGGGACCTAAATGAGAAATATCATATTCTTGTCGCAAGAGTCAACCCATAAACACACTTGTACAACTTTCACAGGTTTTCTTATATATCATCTTTTCAAAAATACATCCCTTTGACATTTTTTGACCTGTAAGAATGTAGCTTTGTTAACAATTCAATTTTATACCAGACAGGTGTTCTAAAAGATCTAAGATCTTTTTTTCCAGGAGGTAAGGTTTTCTTACTCCAAATATAGTGCAGAAAAAGCCATGACAAGTCCTGATATTTGGCTTTTAAACCCCTGTAAGGAGAATGTCCTTGATTTACTATGATTCCACCCCCTGCCCAAAGAATGTCTCTCTTGCCTTTACTGAGGATTACTTCTGCCTAAAATTTCAGACGTGCCATTTGATGAAAGCACATCCAGTGTGGCTGCTGCAAACACTTTGTCACACAGTACAGGAACGAGGTTGACAAAGCTTGGTGCCGTACAGCAATGTGTCCAACCCCTAGACTGACGACTGTTGACAACAAAAACAAATTGGAGGACTGCAGATGCTGGAGATTAGAGTCAAGAGCGTGGTGCTGGAAAGATACAGCAGGTCAGGTAGCATCTGAGGAGCAAGCGAATCAATGTTTTGGGCAAAAGCCCTTCACCAGGAGGGCTTTCAACTATAACAAATTGCCTGGCTTTGACTTTGCACTACAATGCAAAGCAGGACAGCAGTACTTTGAGTTAGCTATGGATAAGGGGTCAAAGTGCAAAAAGACAAGGTAATGCAAAGCAGAGATGCTAATATTATTCAAGTGAGTGAGCACCAGGAAAGTAAGCATGGATCTGTGAGATGCATTGTGGTCAAATCCATGATATGGGTGCCCGTCCCTGTGCGCAAAGTGTCCCTGCAGAAGTGTTACAATGAGAGATGCTGATATGCTCCGAGTGTAGCCTTGAAGTACAGAACCATAATGAGATGTACCAGAAGGGTATGATTAGACTGGTATGTGTGGGATATCTATGTTCATGGGGATGGGGTACATGTGGCTGCTGCCAATGCAATACGCCCTGAGATGTTAGTGTTGCGTGTCCAAAATAGAGGTCTAGAGAAGCAAGCAGCAAGCTGGAGTACCAGATTATCACTCCAACTTTCATGTTGAGAATTCTTGCCATCTAGTTTCTATTTGGCGGTTGAGAGAATCAGAAACTGCACATTATATGGTGAGATTTGGGACCAATGAGGTTGATAATGATTCATAATCCATGCAAGTAGGCCCCTTAGTCTTCATTAGCAAAAATCCCATCTCACTGTCCAGCACTTGCTTGGAAAATGGGATCTTTTATATTCAAAGGCAAGTAGGTCCTTGCTGAACATCTGATCCAATTTTCCCAAATTTCTTATCAGGGTCCATGTCATTTGGGTTTGGGAAAATTCCACCCTCCATTAGTAATGGGACTTTCCACTCTGTTTTCAAGACCACAAAGTATTTTTTCATGCATGTTCCTAAATTCATAAGGAATGATGAACTCTAATCCCTCACCACCATTATCAGTTCAGAATTTAGACTGAGCCCCCAGACTGGTTCCTATCCATTTCTCCATTACCTTGATGGCTATTATTATTTTATTTTGCAATAAATTATTGTACACCAGTAATGGCCAATCTCAAATTGTAGCTTTAAGATAATTAGCTTTTTTTCCTTTAAATTCTTACTTCTTGAAACCAATGGTACTTGCCTAATATTGTCATTAGATAAGTTAGATCTTGTTAAATGAATACTTTTACTGTGTCAACTGTAAATCAACCAAGTTCCCAAAAGCAATTACCTTTTGTGTTCTATGTCCCGTTTCTTTCAGCTTTTATCGTAGACAATCTACTCAAAGTAAGGATATTTTAGCACATCGTCATTCCCAAAACTTAAACATGTAGAAATATCAAATTCCTAATCTAGGAAACGTTTTAACCAATTCACTGTTGTAGATTCTTGAACTGGGGGCATAGGCTAAGAATTAGTGCCATAGCATTTAGGAGGGATATTAGGAAGCACACAAATATGGTAGATGTTTAGAACTATCTTCCACAAGTGGCAGTGGATGTAGGATCAATTGTTAATTTTAAATCTGAGATAGATAAAATGTTGTTCAGCAAAATATTAGGGGATATGGGCCAATAGCAGATACATAGAGTTAAGCTACAGATGTGCCATAATCTCATTGAATGGTGGAACAGGCTAGATGGGCTAAATTGCCCTGGGCGGCACGGTGGCACAGTGGTTAGCACTGCTGCCTCACAGTGCCAGAGACCCGGGTTCAATTCCCGCCTCAGGTGACTCTCTGTGTGGAGTTTGCACATTCTCCCCGTGTCTGCGTGGGTTTCCTCCGGGTGCTCCGGTTTCCTCCCACACTCCAAAGATGTGCAGGTCAGGTGAATTGACCACGCTAAATTGCCCCTAGTGTTAGGTAAGGGGTAAATGTAGGGGTATGGATGGGTTGCGCTTCGGCGGGGCGGTGTGGACTTGTTAGGCCGAAGGGCCTGTTTCCACATTGTAAGTAATCTAATCTAATCTACTCCTGTTTCTATATTCATTCAGGACAATTAATTGCATACTGGTATCTTGAATTGTATCTAAGACACTGTTGACTATTCCTCAGGTTATGTGGTTCAATATTCCATTGTAGTTCTCCAATTCCTGTTGTCTGTTTTAATTTCCAAGAAATCTCTATCCTGATTCCTTTTAGTTATGATTTCCATTTAATATTGATGAAGAGGTGCTGGTTTTGGACTGGAGTGGACAAAGTTAAAAATCATACAACACCAGGTTAATGTGCAACAAGTTTGTTTGGAAATTTCCAAATATATCTGTTAGACTATAATCTGATGCTATGTGATATTTAACTTAATTTTATATTGATATGTTCAGCCTATACCTGGGCAATCTTGCATTGCCACTACATTTGAATAATCAATTTGTTTGTGTGTTTCTGCCAAATGTCTCAATTGGACCATGAAGGCTGCTAGGAATTAATGCTTACCCAGGAATTTATTTAAGGCTGAGACATCTGTTCCACAAAATGTGTTTTATTCTGAAAATCACCAGTTATTACTAGGAGTCTACCCATGTTCAACACCTCAGTAGAATCCAACAATTTAAAAGCAAACACTGAATTTGGAACCTTTGAGTAGAATATTTTGAACTCTTTAATATAGTCTGTTAAATTCCATTATATACTTTTCTAGAAATATAGAAACATCAACAACAGGAGAAGGAGTATGCCATTCTGCCCATCAAACCCACTTTGCAGCTTAATATGCTCATGATTGATCCTCTATCTCAACATCACACATCCACATAAATAGATAAACAGCAACCAGGCAAACATTTGGGTACTTATTGGGTGGGGCTTTAAGGTTAGGATGCTCAAAGGATGGGTCATAGTCAGTTTGTCAGGGTTGTCAGAAACCAACGATAAAGATGAGTTGGGTGGACAAGGAGTACCACTGTTGTGGAAAGAAGACTCAGGAACTTATTCTTTAGAATTCGAGACTGCAGGTTGCGACAAGGGGGGTATAGTAATTGTGAAGGAGGGTGGGGAAAAGCATTAGTATGGGGGGATACAGTTAAGATGGGTTGGTGTAGTGCAGGAGGAGGGAATTTCCACATGTGTGACCACACCGGGTAGATATTTTCTAATCAACCTGTTCAGAGATGTTATTGCACACTTCCAGAGCATGTGGGACTTAAACATGGGGCTCCTGGCTCAGACGTAGGGTCACTACCACTGCACCACAAGAACCACACACCTAGCACAGTAGCCCACATGCCAGGGAATGAGATGGGGGTCAGGGGAATGGGGCAGGTAAGCAGTTGCAGGCTCAAAAAATGAAACAAAGAACTGCGGATATTGGAGAAAACAGAAACAAAAACAGAAATTGCTGGTAAAACTCAGTAGGTCTGACAGCATCTGTGGGAATAAGGCCGGGTTAATGTTTCAAGTCCTCAGTGACTCTTCATCAGATACTGAGTTTCACCAACAATTTCTGTTTTGTTGCAAGCTCATACAGAAGGTTTGGTGGGGAGCTGTGTGACATGAAGCTATGAGGCTCTTGGAATGGCTACCAGACAAGGGTCAGGATGCCCAGGGCCTCACTGACAATTGGAGACAGAAGTTGGAGGTCACTAGCCAAAGAAAGTCGACAGTCATGTTCAATTGTGCTGAAAACTGTAAGTGCTCAAATGGAAAAGAAAATAGTTGCAACTATACCTGGATAGGGCAGATTAAACTATTTGATCTGTGAGGGAGGGGACTGCAGAACCTTCCAACATGAGGACCTTTAAAGGGAAATAATATTACACACAGATCTATGTCCTGTACAGGACATAGATCTGTGGCGTCCCTAATTTTTGGCCTACCTATTGCATTGGTTCCCTGTTTGCTGGGCAACACTTTGTCCCTGACATCAAATTCAAGTTGGAGGACCTGTTTATGGGCTTGTTTGTAAGCCTGGTCAAAGTAGCCATCAACAGATCCATGGAGTCATTGTTCCCTATTGCCTTCCCTGGCTATGTTCCCACCTGGGTGTCTTTAGGGATGAAGAACGCAATGTCGACCAATACACTCAAAGCGTTTAGAAAAAAAGTGAGCATCTTTGCAGTTGAAGTGCATTATTTTCCACTCAAACTGTTTTAATTTAAATCTCTTTCTCTTTCCCAACCCATTTGTTATTGTTGCATTGCATCTGGAAGTGGTGCTTGTTAAATGTTATTTTAATTGGTGAAACAGGTGACTTGGTGAAGGTTTTATAAAACAACTTGTAAAACATAGAGGCTATCACATAGCTTTACTTGACCTCAGTCTGCAGGGTGAGGGCAGCATTGTGTCTTACTAAGGTGGCTATTAAGATCAAGAACCATTAAGAATTATGTTTTTGTTATGCCTTACTTGGGCATCTCACTGAAACTCAAACCCACTATTCCCAAAAGTAAAAAAGGTGTAACACCACAGACGTAAAAGATTTTGAAAAGTATGAAGCATTTCCCAATTTACCTGTTCTTTATACCCAAGTTGACAGAAAGCATGGAGCAGGTTTCTGTATATAACAAAAATGAGTGTATATTGCAAATAAATAGACTGTTGCTCAAATTTTAAAATATGAAATGTCAGCATGTAACTCTACGAGTTAAAACTCTAATCTCCTCATAAACTCTCCTTTGCACACTCATACAGACAGACAGGAAAAAAATGACTTAGTTGTTATGAGCAGAAGGAAAATCTGGGAAAGCAATTCAATGATCCTCGTTCACAGGGTTTCCTGAGATGATTTTTTATCTGATCACAATGCTATTTCCGATCTTCCTTCTCAGAATGATTTGTTTGCAGGAGGCACAGGGTCTCTGGTTCACTCTTATAAAAATCTCTGACTTACTAATTTTATATCACAGCTTACAGCAACTGAAGGAAAACTGAACTGAATTTCTTCAGGCTTAGTTTTTTTTTAAAATACAGAGAATAGAGACATCGCCTGAGCCAATAGAGATCTGATCACTTCTTCTTATCATGTTCATATCCCCAAGGTGTTCAGCTACCAAGAGCCAATAGTTTTTGGCAGCCAAAAGACATTTTTTTGTTGATAACTAGTCTCTAGTCCACAGACAAATCAGCTACTTGATGCTGACTGAATCTCAATTTTTACACAGCCCTTAGCTCCAGTTCATTTGCAAACAATTTACTACTGCTTGAACCAAGCTGTGTAAACAGTACTTACAATTAGTGTCAGGTTACTTGCTTTCAAAAAGTGCAGCAATCCCTCAACAATCCTCAGTTTTTCAAATAGTTATTTTCCTATTTCAGTCCACTTTACACTTTCTACAAGCTGAAACTGACAATATTTGTCGCACCAATCAGGTCGCTGGCCATTGTAGCACAAGGCTGGTCACTAAGATTCTGCTTTCCAAGTCAGCTGAGTACATTTTGTACTTTCTTGGCAGAGGAATCAAGATTTCTCCAAGTGTCATCAATTAAATGCACATTGCTTTGAGAATGCCATATTTCATACCTAAAATGTACTACATCTGAAGAGACATGACTCCAGCAAAGTCCAACTGGTCTGCATCTATACACAACAATTCATGCAGGCCAAAGTTTGCATCCTAGCAGCAGTCATATTGCCATCATTCAAAAGCTGTCTGCTGTACCAACTGCATTTCAGCTGTTGTGGCAATCTGAAATACTGGCTACTGAATTACAAGGATTGTCCTTTGACAATGTGGCTTATGACTCTAGTGGAGAAAGTGAGGACTGCAGATGCTGGAGATCAGAGCTGAAAATGTGTTGCTGGAAAAGCGCAGCAGGTCAGGCAGCATCCAAGGAACAGGAGAATCGTCGTTTCGGGCATAAGCCCTTCTTCAGGAATGGCTCATGCCTGAAATGTCGATTCTCCTGCTCCTTGGATGCTGACTGACCTGCTGCGCTTTTCCAGCAACACATTTTCAGCTTATGGCTCCGGTGTGCAACATTTGGACAGCATGCATACAATGAAAATGTGCTAACAGCCAAGATGACTGTGATTGTGCTGAAACATTTCTTCCACTGCTTCAAAATGCTGAGGTCCATCCTACAATATCTGACAGAGAGGATCAGGTTTTGGTAGTACAAAGGCACCATCATGCGAGAACAGTTTTGCCACCAGATCTACATTGAGCAGATGAGAACGAATAGGAGAAGAAAGATAAAGAGATAAAGGAAGAAGGGAGTAGGAAATCAATGTCTCACATCTCCAGCTGCGATAACTCATTTGACTGCAATCTCAATAAATGCAGCCATTCCTCAAAAGAATATAACTTCTGTTACTGATCACAAAATATACATTCAAATCCAAATTTATAAATCGAAGAATGCCACTTTGCATACAAAATTTCAAATAGTCACCTTTGCTTAGATCCTTAATTCCTCTTTTTAAATTTTCAACAGTTTAAACTCTTGAATTTTCTTCTCTAAACTTCCTCAATTTAAAAGACTTGTTTCTTCTAATTCTTACAACTTCTTAACTCAATTAAAATCAGCTTCAAGTTTTCTAATCTATCAGTAGCATTTGAAATTTATAAATTAAACCATTCTTTATTATTTAACAATTCAATTTTAGACTTACATTTTACTTTCTCCCTAACACGCTTTCATATTTACGTACTGAGGCATTCAATGAACTAACATAATTAGAACTTTTACAATCAACTGTGAACGAGAAAGATGAAAGAGGTGAAGCAGTTTGAGGACACCAAAAATTTTATTTATTCCTGAACAAACAGGAATTTAATGGAATTTAATTTGGATGAATGGGAGGTATTGAATTTTGGTAAAATAAACAAGGGCAGGACTTACGTAGCTAATAGTAGGCCCCTGGGTAGTGTTGTCAAACAAAGAGATCTAGGGATTCAGGTATATATTTCTTTGAAAGTTACATCACATGTAGACAGGGTGGTTAAGAAAGCATTTAGCATGTTTGCCTTTATTGCTCAGACCCTTGAGAATAGGAAGGGCTTTTGCCCGAAACGTCGATTTCGAAGCTCCTTGGATCTGCCTGAACTGCTGTGCTCTTCCAGCACCACTAATCCAGCATCATGTTATGCCTGTACTAGACATTGATAAGGCCACATTTGAGGTACTGAATACAATTCTGGTTGCTGAGCTTTTAAAAATATTAAACCAGAAAGGGTGCAAAAAAAAGATTTATAAGGATGTTACTGAGTCAAGAAAGTTTGAGTTACAAGGGCATCTGAATAGGCTCGGTCTTTTTCCTCTGGAGCGACAGAGGCTGAAGTGTGATGTTATAGAGGTTCATAAAATCCTAAGGAAAAGAGCCAAGATCTTTTCCCCAGGGTAGGGGAGACTGAAACCAGAGGGCATAGGTTTAAGGTGAAAGGAGAAAGACTTAAAAGAGACCGAAGGGGCAGATTTTTCACACAAAGAACAATGCGTATATGGAACGAATTGCCAGAGAAAGTGGTAGAGGTGAGTACAATTACAACGTTTAAAAGACATTTGTACAGGTGCATGGATATGAAAGATTTAGAGAGATATGGGCCAAAAGCAGGCAAATGGGATTAGTTCAGTTCAGGAAATCTGGTCAACATGGACAAGTTGAGTTGACGGGTCTGTTTCTGAGCTGTTTGACTCTATGACTCTAAAGAGCAGTGTTTCAGAGATAGTATTCAGAGAAAACAACCACAACCGTCTTTCAATATGCCTGATATGACTCCAACAAGTGGGGAGTTTGCCCCTGATATCCACTGATTCTAGTTTTGCTATGGCTCTTTAATGCCACACTTGGTCAAATGTGGCCTTGATGCCACTCTCATCTCATCACTGGAATTTGGCTCCTGCACTGTACATCATCAGAGCAAAGACCATTTATCATACGTTTCCATTTCATAGTAACAAAGCTATCCAAACACCATTCCCTTACAGGTGGTTGTTAGAGATCAGTTATCTCAGCCCCAGGGCATCTCTTCAGGAAATCCTTAGGGTAGTGTCCTCAGCTCAACCATCTTCAGCTGCTTCATCAATGACCTTTTTCCAACATAAGGTCAGAAGTAGGGATGCTCGCTATTGATTGCACAATGTTCAGCACTATTCATGACTCTTCAGACACTGAAGCAGTTCATTTTCTTTCAAAAAGTCACATACTCCTAAATATTTAGTTCCCAAATGTTATCTCCTTGTAACCATATATTTGTAATAGCTATAGGATTGTATTTATTAAGCCTATTTTTCCTAGTTAAATGTGTGTTCTGAAAACCACACACATTTAAGTAAAATTTGATGAAGAATCATCTAGACTCAAAACATTAGCTTCCTGTCTCTCCATGGATGCTGCCTGACTGCTGATTTCCAGCATTTTTTATTTTTGGTACAGATTCCAGCATCTGCAGTAATTTGCTCCTAAAAATTAATTAATGTTGCCTTTTTATTACCATTCCCCCCTTTGACAGTATTTGCTACTGTTTTCTTATGCTTGTACACTGCTTATCTTCCTGACCCACTTTGAGTATAGTATCATTACCAAAACAATTGCCCTGTAATGCCACTATATCCTTTTGCTTTGTAAGCTTAAATATCCCCCTTCACAAGCTTTCACCTCCTTCCCCCCCAATTAGTTTCAAGTCTTCTCTGCACCGCTAATTATTCAATTCAGCAAACACTGGTCCCAGCATGATTCCAATGAATCATGGAATCATGGTCCCTGCTAAACTGAACAACTCCCTTCTACCCTAATATTGTTGCTCTTAACCTATGAACTAAAACCCATTTCTCCAAAATCAATGTCTGAGCCACCTTGACTGTATGTACTCCTTGATTATATTTATCCTGAGACAGTTTGCCTGTGGCTCAGATAATAATCCTAAGGTTATTACCTTGGAGGTCCTACTTTTTGGTTTAAGACCCAGCTGTTCAAAATCTTTCAGCTAAACCTTGTTTCCATTACTACCAATATTATTAGTAGCAAATTTGACAACAACAGATGGATCCTTCCCCTCACACTCCAATTCCTCTCCAGTCCGGAGGTGATGTCCTTAACCCTGGCACCAGAATAGCCACACAGTCTTCAGGACTCATGCTTATACTGCAGACAACAGTGTCTATCTCTCTAATTATATTGCTTCCTACCAGTGCTAAGTTCCCACTTCCTCACCCCACTTGAATGGTTCCCTGTACTATGGTGCTGCACTCCCCGCTCTTGCTACACATCATGCAAGAACCTCACAACTGGTGAACAATTGTAGGGACAAGAACTACTCCTTGGATTACCATATCTTCCGTACCTATAATCACATGCTCCTATCCTTAATCGCAGACCAGGTTTCAATGGTCTACTCTGAGAGATGTGAATGCCTCCTGTGACAAAGTGTGCAGGTATCAAGTACCTTCTCTGCCTGTAGCTCAGATTCCAGCTTCTCAACTTGGAACTTGAGCTGCAAACATTTGCTACTGATGTGTTGGCTGTGGATCACCTTGGTGTCCAACAATTCCCAAATGCTGAAGCTGCGACACATCACCTGATCTGCTATGTCTATCATATTTATTTAAGTTATAAATTAAATCTCTGCTCTTTACACGTGAAGAATCCCCACTCTCAACACTTTATAGAATTTGTTCCTTTTTTCATATTTGTATCAGTCTTATGTCTGACAAGCAATTTATAAGAATAAAAGAGAAAAAGCAAATCTCGAACCCTAAGCACAAACTAAAGGATTTAGTTTTACATTAAAGATTAGAAATACTCACCCAAATAGCTATTTTATTTAGGCAAAAGCAACCAAATACCTCATCCTTCCTTTGCTGAACTTCTTGGAGATGCTCAACTCTAGTGCTTAAATATGAGAACTACAGAAATGTAAATCTGCAGATTTGCACAAATTATTCACTTGCCTACATAGAAAATTCATGTTCTCAATCCAAGGCTGGATTGAACTTGCTAGCTGAAAGTTTTTGTTCCTAAGATAGTTTTAATTGGCTGTGTCAAATTTTTATTCATACTGGTCCTGTGAAATTTGGTATGTTTTAACATAGTAAAGACAAGTTAACAATTATAGTAAAGTTTAATGAGGAATATGAAGTCATCCGGTGACTGAACCTACATTCATTGGCACAGTCACAACGTGTGTCTATCTTGTAATCTGCCTTTCATCATATTGTTACTCCTATGGCAATTTTAGTGGGGCCCTCAGCAGTGCAGACTTATAGATAAGTAGCCAAGATTTTCCTGTGCATTTCAGGACCAAAGAAAGATCCTGGGGCCTATACTTGCCAAGAATCAGACTAAAGGAGCTATTGTCCATGTGGTAACCTCTAACTTGGCTGCCTTTGCAGTTGCTATCTAATTAAGTGTATTGAACTGGCTCCATATTCTGCCAGTATAATCATTGGGCTGGTAGCTGTAGACCTTCAGCAGCCCTGCTAGGGAATGTGAAATGCTTCATTTACAGGTAACATTTGAGGCAAATAATAAATAATTATTTTAGAGTTTTATTTTTAATTCATAGGATGTATGCCCTTGAAAAGTTAGTTGGTGGTTTAAAGACACCAGGCAGCCAGGTGCCACCAAGCAAAGAAGAAGGTCATCCTGTAACAGTGATTGGTTTGCAGTTAGGACCTTTGCTGCTTGCAGTCTCTTCCTTGAGTCCTGGAAAATGTGGCTACAGTAACCCCTGAAAACCACTCTGCCGCAAGGACACTACCTTCATTGAGATGTAGAATGCTTCTCCACCGCTGCCAGTGGGTTTCATCCGGGTACTCCAGTTTCCTCCCACAGTCCAAAGATGTGCAGGTCGGGTGAATTGGCCATGCTAAATAGCCCACAGTGTTAGGTGCATTAGTCAGAGGTAAATGGGTCTGGGTGGGTTACTCTTCAGAGGGTCAGTGTTGATTTGTTGGGCCGAAGGGCCTGCTCCACAGGATAGGGGAATGGATTCTAATCTAACTCCTTGTGATGTAAAACAATCAGATCTCTGTCTGTTAGAAGAGAGACTTATGGAGCTGCAGCAAAGGCCCCTTTATTTGCTAAATTTTGGATGGGTCAGTCTAAAAGGCAATTAACAATAAACCATTTTGCTTCTTCAAATCCCTTGTGTGCTCATGTTGTGTACTCATTCTGATTGTGGCATAGATTCATTTGTTCTTTGCTTTGTCTCTGTCAAATGTTTACCACAGGAGCATCTTGAATTATACCTGCAGAGGACAGCATTAGGCATCACACTTTCCTATCTTTCAAATAATTCCACTAGCCTGCGGGTGAGGCATCGTGAGAAGTAATTGTTCACTGATGATGGTCACATTTCAGCTGACCGTTTGGAAAAAAAAGACCCATTTTGATTAATTCTTATTTAAATACATTAATATCTCTACTGAAATACAAGACAGAAGAATATCATCTATGTCTATTGCGTCTTCTCATATTGATAGCAGTAATTATGAGGCTTTTTTTCCAAAATTAGATTGCAATTTTCATCTTTTGATAGCATATACTACAGATAGAATTCTGTAAGGAGCATCCTTAAACTTTATGAAGAACTCTGATTAAATTCAGATTTTCAGAAACATGGTTGTCTCAATCTGCTTTAGTATTTTATTTTATGTTTTTTTCAGACACTGGGCATCCATGTTTGATCATTTCCATTACTAACACAGCTAAACTTGGCTCCTGTATGCTCACCATAGAATTATTAAGTACGGTTCCGCAACCCAGATAAGGGAGCAGGATTTAGTCATATAAGTGCTGGCAGTCAGTTGACAGATACTGATTTCTGTGACTTCAAATTAAAACAAGGCCAATATAAAAATAGCTTGTCTCCTTGACTATGATTTGCACCTTTGTCACCTCCACAACTACTGACACATGAAGTTTATACATTAGCAAATGTAATATGGCAATGAGGTGGTGAATTTGAATGACTTAAACCAAGTACTGGATGTATATTTTACCAGTAATGATAAGCTAAGCAGCTGTCTTTCAAAATTTGCAGTGCTGCTTGTGCTGGCTAAAAAAAGCAATTCTTCTGAATTGCCGTAAAGCACAAAAGTCAAAATAACACTCGTTTTTTCAGATTATTTGTAGCAAGCAGTTTGTATTATATTAAAATTCATGTTTGGTAAAGGACATTTGATTAAAACTGGGAAAGAGAATACATTCTTAAATGGAAGAGACGCATGCTTGAAATGCATTTCATAATAACTTTAACATTTGAGAAAAAAAGGCATGTTCCATTAATTATGTATTAAATAATTTTTTGTTTCAAATATTTAAAATTAAAATGGTGGGCAGATAAATTGCTTACTGGGTAATATGTTATTTTAAAAAAATAGATGATGAATGATAACTGATCTGTTACCTGGAATACCTTGTATTACGACTGTGCTGCCATGAATGAAGCATATTAAGTATTGCCTGTTCAGTCACTCAGGCCATCTGATACAGGTTTTATAATTGGATACTTGACAGTTCATACTGCCACCCTCATGAACAGATTAGAAGTTATGGAAGTGTATGGGAAAACTTTGGTCAGTTTGGATTCAAATGGTGGGAAATTCAGTTGTACAGGAATGGAAAAATTAAATTCCTGAGGGTCTTAAGTGCCATTGGTTGCTTCCTGTGCAGCACGTAAGAAATTGTTGAAGTAGCCAAGGTGCTGAGTTACGCTATCCTGTTATCATACTGCCCAACCTTATTCACATCACATAGGATATCAGGCAATGAACATCTTTAACAAGTGAGAATCTAATGATCGCCCCTTGAAGTTCAATAGCATAAATCCACTACTATCAACATCCTGAACCATTGACCAGAAACTGAACTCAACCTGCCATCTGGCTATGAGAACAGGTTAGAAGCTTAGAATTCATCTACTGTCTCTCTGACGACTAACACTATCAGATGGTACAAGTTAGGAATGTGATGGAATCTCATCGCTTGCCTGGATTGGAGCAGCTTCAACAACATTCAAGAAGTTTATTACTCTCCAGGACAAAGCAGCCTGACTGATTGGCATTCCATCCACTACCTTCAACATTCAGTCCTTCACCATCAAAGCACAGAGGACAGTGTCTCAGTGTGGACTATCTACAAGCTGTACTATAGAAATTCATACAGGCTCTTCAAACCTGCAACTCTACCAACCAGAAGGCCAAGGGCAGCAGATACATGGAAACATTATAGAACATAGAACATAGGATATTATAGCACAGTACAGCCCCTTCAGCCCCTGATGTTGTGCCAACCTTTTATCCTACTCTAAGATCAAACTAACCTACATACCCTACATTTTGCTATCTGCATTCAAATTCGACCTTTCAAAATGAATCACTTCACACTTTTCCAGGTGGAACTCCATCTGCCACTTATCAGCCGAGTTCTGCATCCTGTCAATGTCCCATTGCAACCTACAACAGCCCTCCACACTATCAACCAACCTTCAAGTCAACGGCAAACTTACTAACCCACTCTTCCACGTCCTCATTCAAGTCATTTATAAAAACCTGCATCACCTGCAAGTTCCCCTCCAAGACACACACCAATCTGATTTGGAACAATGCCATGGCTCCTTCACTGTCTTGGGGTCAAAATCAAGTAGCACTGAGAGTATACCCATACTTAAAAGTCTGCATCAATTCAAGAAGACAGCTTACTTCCACCTTCTCCATTGAAATTATAGTTGGGTATCAGTTGGCCAAGCCAGCAATGCAGACATTCCATAAATGAATAAAGAAAAACTGATGTGACACCAGAATCTCAAATTTGGGCAATCAATGTCTGTATTGCTTGCTTATGAAAGATGATGTGTGAACTACAAGACGAGTAGTTGCATTATTTAATGAGCCAGGCATCTTGATTGCAACTAAGGTAACGTTTTCAAGTATTTTCTATTACAAAGAGATTGATAATATTCAAGACCAGTTTTGGGAGTCTTTTGCTAAGTTCTTGCATTTGTCAGTGTCATCCCCATAAAGATGACAGAGGACTAGATAACCTCTTTGTAGTGATTTTAACGACATCAGACAGCTGGACCTCATAGAATATGAGTTCCCTGAATGAGGCTGATAATCTGGTCCAATCAGGGATCCCTGGCTGACAGAAAAAGATGAATATCAGGGATATTGAACCTCTGAATGAACCTCTAAAGGTTATGCATTTATAAATAATAGGTGATTGGTGATGGGATGCCTGCCTCTGAAGAGTTATTTTACATTTCACAGAGGGGTTACCACAGGAATTGGGGGCAGCAGTGGCAGAGCCACTTGGTCTGCAGCATGAAAAAGAGATGGAAGGGGACAGTGGAGGGGAAAAGCATGGTTTCATGTCCTAATCTTTAAAAGAATTGCATTCTCCATTCTATTTGATGGTGAAAGGCCCAATATGAGTTCTCTACAGTTATATCCAGCTGTGATCTTACCCTCCAGTGAGTTAATAAACATAACATGGACTGTTACAGCCCGGCCATCACTCATGCAATGACTTACTCCATGCACAATCCAACTTTGAGTAAATGGAGTGTTTGTATCTGAGCTGGTAGCCATGAATGTCAAACAAAGTGACAGGGCCTCATCATTTGGCATGCTGTTGATCCCATTCCTGTTTCTGGGTCCTCAGTAATTAGGTCAGGCAGCATCCAAGGAACAGGAGAATCGACGTTTCGGGCATCAGCCCTTCCTGAAGAAGGGCTGATGCCCGAAACATCGATTCTCCTGTTCCTTGGATGCTGCCTGACCTGCTGCACTTTTCCAGCAACACATTTTCAGCTCTGATCTCCAGCATCTGCAGTCCTCACTTTCTCCTCAGTAATTAGGCAAGTGACAGCCTTTGGACATCTGAAAGGAGGAACTCAGAAGGGGTTTAGATAGGTTTGGCAAGGGAAGTGAGATATGTTGGATTACACCATCAGAAGTTTTCATATCATGCTAGTTAGCAGGATGCCCTCAGAATTGAGAAGGGCCATAAGGCAGGAATATATCATTTTCCTCAGTGTTTTGTGTGTTGCTGGATGCCATTGGCAGCATTGCAGCTGGCTCCATGATACAGTTAACCATCTACATTGCAGGCTCAGGGAATGAAAGCATTCTTGACCTTTATCAGTACTGTCCGTTCTCTTGCTATCTCGCAAGAGAGAAGGCAAAATGTTAGTGACTGTATTGCACTGTGTTTCAGTACTGTCTCTGCCAGAACTGGAGGGATGTGGAGGCTGTAAGAGATGGATGCAAGCGAGCGAAATTGATAGATTCATGACCATATAGTACAACATCTGCATATTAGGTACGGGTTCTAAGAGCCAGGGAATGCTGCTGGGTCGGTGATGGGAATGTGGTACATTGAACAGGTGAAAAGCTTGTTCGAAGGTGGGTTGAGGGACTCATGTGAAGATTCATTCGCCAACATAGGCCTTTTGTGACAAGGCTACCAGATGCCTAGGCCCAATATCAAGGGATTAATCTTTCCTTATATCTGACCACCCAAATTCCCCCCTCACCGCAGATTCTTCATGGGATGTTGGTATCCTTCTTCTTGCTCATCTGCACTATTAATAGCTTGAACTTTCGTCCATCACTATGGATTCATCTACCTGGTTTGTTGTTTGCTTTGCAAGAAATTACATTGCAGTCATCTTCTTGTGCAGCTTTCCTTTTAGAGACAATGAGTAGGATCTTCCCAGCCCCTAAATAACATGGACAATTTAGTTAGATGAAAGCAGGGTGAGATTGGCAGAATGCAGATTCTTAACTTTGAGAAAAAAAGTCAGATTCTTCAACCAAGTTTTCAATGACGAAATGAGAAAAATGCTAATGAGTGGCAAGAGGCCTATTTACATCTATTTGCAAGCATTAGCATATAATTATTACCTAATCTTGGCTCATTGAAATGCAGTTTTTTATTTTCCAACCTGCCAGATAGAAACTAGACAGTGACAACTCCTGACATGAATATCAGAGCTGGTACCTATGCCTCCCTCTCACTGCTTACTTCTCTGGACATTCAAGTTGAATAACAGTCACCAAGATCTCGGGCACACTCCATGAGTAGCAACCATAGATGCATACAAGCATCACTGCATACTCATGGCACTTCTCCAATATATTTATGATATGATTCTGCACTTCAACATTGTACTTTGGAGTGCACCAGCACACTTCATTATAGTACTGCTGCCAGGACACATTGAGTACAAGGTCAAGCATCCCCCTCATAGAGTGGACCAAGGTACAACTCAAAGCTCTTTGTGCTCTGTTAGTGTCCACTCACTTTGTATCTACTTGGAAGCTTACTGGTTGTCTTTCTTTGCACTTTGTCCCTTCAGTTAGAGCTTAAAAGCATAGAAACAAAGCCAAGCAGCTTTTTGTGGTTGTCAGCAGTGTTCACTCAAAGGAGTGGGCATGTTGCTTTTTGGCATTAGGCTACGTCAACCTCACACTTGATCATGTCCCATTATCATATGTGGCAACACATTGCATGTGCATCAACTGAATGTCACATGTTGAAGTTCAAGGCAATTAGTCCTCTATCAGGCTAAGGGAGATACCATTCAGTCAAGTGTTCCCAATGCAGTAAATCAAAGGCATGTCTGAAATCAGTTCACAGGCTTAGACACAGTCAGTCATTTGCTTGGATGGTCAGGGTTAGAGGGTCCATGTTAGTTCAATCTAGGAAGTGGGCCCATGCCCAGTCCTGCAAATTTCTCTGAATAAATGGACTCTACTTGTGAACAACGTGAGACTCTTTGAGACGCAATTGCGTGAAGGCAATTTCACAGCACAGGCTGAAGTAATCTGCAATCATAGTTCCCTGTGTATGAAATGCATGCAGTGTTCAACTGTTTGAGACACAAATATTGATCATAAGCAATCTCAACCATGTCACTGGTCATTGTGATTGAAGATAACCATGTCTGTGAAGGTTAAGTATTACAGATGACTTTAAAAGTGGCCCCTGAGGGCTATAATTCACAAAGGCTGCATAGACTGCACAAAGGCATGGAACTAAATTCACAAGATCACATAGACTGCACAAAGGCATGGAACTGATTTCCCTTCATCTTGAGCTGCATGTATTCAGCAACAAGACTTTAAATGCAATGTTACCTTTCTTGGGTGATGTAGGGATTAGGAGGTCAATGTATCAGTAATCATATAGTACTTGTCAATCGCTTACTGTTTTATCATACCACCTCTTATGCAGCATTCATGACAATAAGCTTCCTATGTTCAAAAGTCCATGTACAGCCGTTCCCTGGCCCTCCTTGTCACAGTATACTGTAGGGGGGGATGTGCTAAAACAAGTGTCAGTTGCCTCACCAGGAAAGATATGGGAAGGGAAGGGCTAGCCTCTGTAATCATGGCTGATGACTTGGTTATACAACCCCATGACTGAGACTGAGCATAGATACAATGCTGCAAAACATTCCTTGACCAAGGCCATCATGGAGCAGTCTCTTGAAGATGAGGTTCTGATGATTGGATCAGTCAGGTGCCTTGAACTATAGTTCTGCCAAGGTATGCTCTTTTGCATGCTGTGCTCTGCACAGTCAAAACAAGTAATAGGTGCTGAAGAGCTTGAAGCATGGCAGCAGTCTTCCAACAAGGAAGATGAGGACATTAAGAAGGATGAACAACACCTTCAGCATGATAAAGCGTTGCAACATCAGGTCTACCAAGCTATACAGGACCTCATCAGCACTCAGTTCTAATGGATGTGTGATGAGTGCAGAGGTGCTCTCAGAAGGCAAGCAGTCCTTGTCTGTGTCCAGAAGTAAATGCAGTTTTTTTTTGTTTTCCTTTTCTTGCTTTTGCTGTTGCTGAATAAAAGTGAATATTTTCAGCTGTTTGTTAAGTTTAAAGCATGTGATGCTCCCACATTGAATAATGAAAAGATGTTAGGGTATGTAATGGGGAAACAGTAGCACTCCCCTTAGTCAGGATTCTAAGGACAGGTAACTTGTGTAGCTTGGTTCTTAAACAGTAATAAATTTATGAATATGCACTTGCATTTGCAATGAAGTTTCAGCCGTGCCACTTATGTGGCCTGAGAAGCATTTATTTTTAGTTCTCTTCCCACTTATGTAGTGAATGGCCACTCCTGACTGACAGCACTTCATAGTTGGGTTTTAGAAATGACATTGATGCCAGGAATCCTGAAAGATCCCAGCAATGGGGAGCAATTCTGACTCTGTGAGAAGTAGGATAAGAAGAGCAGGGTGCTGCAGAGGTGTAATACGAAGGTACTGAGGCAATTTGCAAACAATAGTATAAGAAAACTCCATGTGACTCAATAAAATTGAAGCTGCTGTCCCAAACAACCCTGTAGGGCCTTCTGTTGAATGCCAATGACATTCAATGCAGGAAGTGCTGCAAAAAGTGCATCAGTCAGGGTAATAACCATTTAGATGGTTCCAAAAATTTTATCTGCTGTCCACCTTGAATTAAATGTTGTAGGCAAGTTGTGAATGTAGCCTGCAGCCAAAAACCAGGCCTATCCAATTTTTGGCCCAAGGTGTTTCCAAGATGGCACATCTAGTGATAAAAGCTATCAATCTAATCAACCTCCTTGGTAATAATTTACCTGATCCAGGCACATTCATAATACTCCAGTGTATTGATGGCCATTATCTTGCTATTAAACTTACTAATGTAACCTGGAAAGATAGAACTTTTGCAGATAGATCTGTGAACAATATCTTAGTGGATGTCATATGCCTGGCTTCCTTGAATTGCATACTGACATGCTGATAAACCTCAGAAGTAACTCACATTCAGTTGCTATATCTGAGCTTTGGAATTGTCAACCTTTGCTTGATCTTTCTGGGCATTGGTACTTGAAGTAGGTTCCTACTGGATGAGAGAATATGCATTCTCTGCTATCTTCCTCTTAGAATGCTTCAATAATCTGAAGCTTAATGATTGTGGGAAAGGAACAAAAACCTATTATACTGAGTTGACAACCTGTTTACCTAAATCAGAATAGGAAGAAACTGCCTGAGAGAGTGACCGATACTTGAACTGCGTCAAACTTATACAGAAATAATGTCAAAATGCTTTTGGAATTATTAGCATCATTAACACTGGCCTTTAGGAAGATGAGAACTCTAATAAAACTTACATGTTGAGTTATTTCTTCTTATTAGAGCAACTCATATGTTATTGAAAGCTAACATTCACATTACTCTGGACAACTGGGTAGCACTGTAATGGGATTTAAAAGGTTGTTTTTGGTACCCTGTCCTCAAAAGATATCTTAGCACAACTGGAGAATTTCTCTATTTCCCATGGGACTTGTATAAATCGAAGGAAGAAGAATGAACTGTTGAAGGTGAGCAAGCATTTTAAGAGAAATGCCCTTATCTCTTGTCTCTTTGCCAACTGATGCTGCCATCTGAAATGTAATGTCTTCAAATGCTCTGACTTAGAGAGGAGATGATCATGTAATAGCTTAACATGTTGTCGAGGAAGGGAGGAGCAATGAGTGGGGATCGAGTCTAGCAGGGTGAGCACAATCAGTGGAAGTGTAAGAGGCAGTTGCTAAACTCTTGTTTACCTCAGGTTTATTGCAAGGTGCTGCCAGAGAGATCAATGTAATATCAGAGTCTGCATTTCAAAGCGACATAAGAAATGTGACGGTAAGAGCAAACAGCCAAAGTACATTCCATTCCCCAATGGGAACTGCAACAGATCGGGAAACCATTCGGATTTTATTAAAAGTGGGGCTTCCCAATAATCTGTATACCTTAATACGCTCTTGCACACAGGCACATAGATGAACTGTAAGGCTTTCAATTTAGCTGTACAAAACATTGCAGGTGAATATCTGTCTTGTAGGTACATAGGACAAAGAGCAGGAATAGACTATTTGGCCCTCCGAGCCTGCTCTGCCATTCAATAAGATCATATCTGATCTGATTGTGTTCTCACTTTCCTCTCTGTGCCCCTATAACCATTGGCTCCCTTATCTATTAAAAATGTATTGAACTCTGCCTTGAATAAATTTAAAGGCACAATCTCTACTACCTTTTGGAGTAGGGAATGAGCCATTGATAGAAAATAATTCTCATGATCTCTGTCTTAAAGGGAAACCTCTCATTCTTAAACTACATCACCTAGTTTTTGTCTACCCTCACAAGAGGAAACATCTACCTTGACTCTTATGTTTCAGTGAGATCACCTCTCATTCTTCAAAACTTCAATGGCCTACCATTTTCAAACTTCCTCCATAAAATGAGCCTTCATCCCATGAATAAGTCAAGTGATACATCACTGAACTACAATAAAGCAATAAAATCTCTTCTTCAAATAAATTGCAGATGCACCAAACTTCTATATAATGCTGTAAAATGTGCCTATGTTTTATTCTATTTCCCTGGTGAAATAAGTGCACAGAAGCCAGTATCTGGTTACCAAGTCACTCTTTATTTACATGTACCAGTACACTGGTTGTGGCCAACCAGCTTGGAGTCAGTCCCTAAAGTGAGGAGATTCTAAATCTCCTGTTTATATTTGTTGTCCAATGGCCCCTGATGTGCCTAAGTTAACAACCACAATCAAGGATCTCATAGTCAATGAGATCCACCTGGCTCCAATCACTACACTTAGCAATAAATGGCAATATTCCATTTGCACTCCCAGTTGCAGACATTATGTAGTGGTTTTGTGCTGGTTAATAGGAAACATTCATTTTCTGATAATAAGCTAAAGTTAAATATCCTAAGAAGTCAAGAACATTCACTGCTTCTTAGCTTCATGATCACTCTGTGGCTACCCAAAACTTGAGTGAAATAAATCTTCAAGAGAATTTCCTGAAAGCTGGGACAGCAAGCCTGTAGATGAAGCAATTATGATGCCTCATTAATTCAGAGAACCTCCTCAGTATGGCCAAGAGAATTTTCAGGGTAATCACTTTGTGTTGTATTGTTTATACCCTGACAATTCCAATTGAAAGTGGTACACAAATGAATGAATGAATGACTGATTTTGTTGTCACAAATATCTCAAAAAAAAGTGAAAACTGTTTTGTTGTTACAGTCCAGTGCCATTTAGAGTTACAGAAAGAATAAAAATAAAATACTCAAATAGAGTTCATCTTCTGTTCAAGCTAGGTTTTGCTCACTGCTCCAGAGCATCTGCAAGCTCTCCAGAAGGTTTTCTTGGCCTTAAGGAGTCTGTGCTCCAGGTACAACAACAGGGATTCCGATGCACCAGGTGACCCTGCCTCCATGGCTGTCGTCACCTCGCTGACATTGCCAAGAGTCCCTGCTCGAGCCTACTACTGTTAGGAGTCCCCGCTCCAGGCAACGTCACCACTGCGGCCAATGCTACACGACTGCCAAGAGTCCAGGCTCTGGGCCTACCACAGCCAGGGGTCCCTGCACTGGGCACCGCCACCACTGTGGCCAATGCCCCACCGCTGCCACTAAGAGTCTAGTCTCCAGCCGAAAGCATCCAGGAATCCCTGCTCCGTGCACTACCACTGCTGCAGCCAATGACCCATCACCACCAAGAGTTCAGGCTCCAAACCTACCACAGCCAGGTAGAGCACTGCCACCCCAAATTCAACTTGAGCTTTTTAAAGGGAAGGCAGAAATGATCCCAGAATAGAGTACAGAATAAGAGGAGACAGTGGTATAAACACCATTGGCAGGTTGAAGAGCTATTCAACAGACCTTATTCCAGACATGTGGTTTCTTCTTGCCCTGTACTATATTCACAATGAAGAACTGTTGTGCAAGCATTTTAATTCACATATTTCCCAGACACTGAGCATGAAAACATGATAGGTCTCTGATTCCAGGGATTGCCATAGTACTTCCCTACCTCACATTCTGTGTGTGTGATCTAGTGCTTCTTCTTAATGCAAGAGCCATTCGGATGCAGAACTGGCTGAAAGGTAGAAGACAGAGGGTGGTGATGGAGGGTTGTTTTTCAGATTGGAGGCCTGTGGACGAGTGGAGGGCAAGGATTGGTGCTGGGTCCACTACTTTTTGTCAATTATATAAATGATTTGGATGTGAGCATAAGAGGTATAGCTAATAAGTTTACAAATGACACCAAAATTGGACATGTAGTGGACAGCGAAGAAGGTTACCTCAGATTAAAATGGGGTCTTGATCAGATGGGCCAATGGGCTGAGGAGTGGAAGATGGAGTTTAATTCAGATAAATGCGAGGTGCTGCATTTTGGGAAAGCAAATCTTAACAGGACTTATACACTTAATGGTAGGATCCTAGGGAGTTTCTTCCAAGAGGGGTCTTACACCTGCTGCGCAACGCTTATTGAATATTTTCTATGCTCTGTCTGAGCACCCTCCATATATGGGTTGTAGAATTCTTTACATTTGCCAAAATGTGCTGAAAACCCCTGTAAGTTCCCCGGTGGCACCAAAATCTCTCATGCTCCAAATGTATAATCCTTTTCAAAGTTTGGTAGAAGATTTGTAGCTCAGGTGCTCGCTGTTGTGGTTCTGTTCGCCGAGCTGGGAATTTGTCTTGCAAACGTTTCGTCCCCTGTCTAGGTGACATCCTCAGTGCTTGGGAGCCTCCTGTGAAGTGCTTCTGTGCTGTTTTCTCCGGTATTTATAGTGGCCTGTCTCTGCCGCTTCCGGTTGTCAGTTCGAGCTGTCCACTGCAGTGGCCGGTACATTGGGTCCAGGTCGATGTGTTTGTTGATAGAGTCTGTGGATGAGTGCCATGCCTCTAGGAATTCCCTGGCTGTTCTCTGTTTGGCTTGCCCTATAATGGTAGTGTTGTCCCAGTCGAATTCATGTTGCTTGTCGTCTGTGTGTGTGGCTACTAAGGATAGCTGGTCGTGTCGTTTCGTGGCTAGTTGGTGTTCGTGTATACGGATCGTTAACTGTCTTCCTGTTTGTCTGATGTAGTGTTTTCTGCAGTCCTTGCATGGGATTTTGTACACTACATTAGTTTTGCTCATGTTGGGTATCGGGTCCTTTGTTCTGGTGAGTTGTTGTCTGAGCGTGGCTGTTGGTTTGTGTGCTGTTATGAGTCCTAGTGGTCGCAGTAGTCTGGCTGTCAGTTCAGAAATGCTCCTGATGTATGGTAGTGTGGTTAGTCCTTTGGGTTGTGGCATGTCCTCGTTCCGTTGTCTCTCCCTTAGGCATCTGTTGATGAAATTGCGAGGGTATCCGTTTTCGGCGAATTCCGTTTTCAGTCATAAGCTGCGAATATATGCAAAATTGGTGCTATCCTCTGCTTCTTGCTTATTTTGCTCAGTAGTTACCTGTATAAGGTCCTGAAGAGCTAAAAGCTGAATTGAAGAAAACTTGAAATGGCCATATCTCCAGGAATGAGATACCTCCTGCCCTGAGTTCCAGGCAATGCAGTTCCATGGCAACTGCAATCAAGTCATGAACATGAGAAAAATATTCAAAACATAGCAACTGCCACATTATATTTAGCTTTACAGTCTTTTTTTGTTTCGCTTCATTATTAATAGCTTTAATTCAACCAATTTCTGGTTTTATCAGTACTTAAAACCATTGTATGTGCTACATGTTGGCAACTAGCATTCCACTGATTCAATAATATATGGGTAACTTTTGTCAATTTTTAGGATGATATTTGAATAATTTATAACTGGTTTATGATTTTTTAATGAAGTGTTTTTCAGGAAGGTTGGAGTTATTCAATTGTACTTCATGTATTCTCTGAGCTAATTCTGAAACTCCTGTCATCTTATAATTTCAATACACAGAAGGTTACCTTTCAATAAACCTTCCCAAAATTGATGCAAGATCTATAACTCTAATTAAATTTTTAAGTGCATGGCTATTTCATGTGGTTAAATGGATAAATGAAAGTCAGCTATGAAACAATTTATATTACTAAAGTGCACTCTAATGCAGCCACAAAAGATCTTAGCAAAATGCCAACACCTATAACAGATTTGACCCTTGAAGCATTCTAAGAAAAAAACTAATGCTTTTTTAGCTCTGCTATTGGAATATATTTGTCCTCTTGGCAAATTTAATGATTACAAAAATATGTTATGAAAATATTCCCGGAGATGTGAAAATTATAATTGATGTAATTAACCAATTTCATTACATTCCTCCTCTTAATTCTCTCAAAATATTTATACCCTAAATATACACATAATTGTCACTCTTTTCTTTACTTCAATCAATTCATCTACATATTGTGAAAAGTTGTTTTTCTGCCTCTTGCTGTCAAGTACAATCTGGCATTCGCTTACATTTTCTAATGATAGCTGTGGCTATCTGATATGGATCACTTTAAAATCCTAGGCTGTTATTACATTGAAATCATAATGTGGAGGTACCAATGTTGGACTTGCAGGGGTTGGACAGGTCAAAAGTCACAGGACACCAGATAATAGTCCAAAGGGTTTATTTGAAAACGCTAGATTTCGGAATGCTGCTCCTTCATCAGGTCCTAGCAATGAGTCAAATTTGGATAACGTGGCAATTCCAATTATGGCTTAATTTCCATCCATTTCTGTTGGCAAAATTGCACATTCATGAATAAGATGCCTATCCCATTGAAGAAGCTCTATGAGCGTCGTTCAAAGCAGTTTGAGCAGAGAACATTCTCATTTCTGATCCAAACCTGCAGAAAAACAAAAGAGTCACCTGAGCAAAGAGATTGGATACAATGGCCACCATGTGTCAGTATTGATGGTACAAGAATTTTGCAGTAGTTCTCACTTGCATTCGAGCAACTGCAATCTACTGTAGCTGTACCAGAAAATGTAGATGTCGATTTTTATGATACATGAAAATCACTAAGTGTAGTGAACTGCTGTATGTAAAACAAGTGTAACATTTGGTTTTGCCAGAAATCACAATGAGACTGGTTTAAGAGATGGCATATAACATTAAACAAACAAAACCTTCCTGTTGCAGAATGTAAACCCAACAGTACAACACTAGGTGACCTGACAATATACAAGGCAGTTATGCAAAGACGTGGAAATTCTGTGAAAATAAACACGGCATCAGATATCCAGCCTGTCTGTGACAGTGGAAATCTACATGATGTCCATGAGGGTGCTCATTCCTACCATTACCAAAGTCAGTCCATTGAAATCAGCAGATGGTACAGTACTTACTAACCCATTGGGTTTGAGTTGTACTTCCATGAGACTGACATTTCTCAGTCTGCACTTGATGTTTTTCGGGCAGCTTTTTGTCATGGTTGAGTTAGATGAAGAACTGTCATTACTTGTGCTCAAAAAGGCCATTAGTTCCTTTGAAGCAGCAACACTCAGCGAGGATGGAATCCCAGCTCTACTGTTTAAATATGGACAATCCAATGCACTGCTTTACTTTCATGACCTTTTCCATCCTCATTGGAGAGCTGGATCCATCCCGTAGAACATATGGCGTTGTTCAGGGATAAAAAAATTACAAGCAAAAGATTAGGGCCAATCAAGGATATTAGTGGAAAGTTGTGCGTGGAGTCAGAGGAGATAGGAGAAGTGCAAAATGAATATTTTTCATCTGTATTCACACTGGAAGAAGACAATGTTGTCAAGGAAAATATACTGAGATAGAGGCCACTAGACTACACAGGATTGACATTAGCAAGGAGGAGGTGTTAGCAATTCTGGCAAGCGTGAAAATAGACTAGTCTCCTGTGCCAGATGGGATTTATCCCAGGAATTCTGGGAAGCCAGGGAGGAGATTGCAGAGCTTTGATCTTTATGTCATCACTCCAGGAGACTAGAGGATAGCAAATGTTGTCCCCTTGTTCAAGAAGGGGAGTAGAGATAACCCTGATAAATATAAACCAGCGAGCCTTACTTCAGTTGTGAGTAGTGTTGGAAAAGGTTATAAGAGATAGGATTTATAATCACCCAGAAAGGAATAAGTTGATTAGGGATAGTCAACACGGTTTTGTGAAGGGTAGGTCATACATCACAAACCTTATTGAGTTATTTGAGATGGTGACCAAACAGGTGGGTAAGGGTAAAGTGGTTGATGTGGTGTATACGGATTTCAGTAAGGTGTTTGATAAAGTTCCCCACGGTAGGCTACTGCACAAAATAGGGATGAGATTTAGGGTGATTTAGCGATTTGGATCAGAAGTTGGCTAGCTGAAAGAAGACAGAGGGTGATAATTGATGGGAATTATTCATCCTGGACTTCAGTTACCAGTGGCATACTGCAAGGATCTGGTTTGGGGCCACTGCTGTTTGTCATTTTTATAAATGACATGAGGGCAAAGGAGAATGGGTTAGTAAATTAGCAGATGACACTAAGATCAATGGAGTTGTGGATAACACTGAAGAATGTTGCAGTTTACAGAGGGACATAGATAAGCTGCTGGGCTGTGCTGAGAGGTGGCAAATGCAGAAAAGTGTGAGGTGATTCACTTTGGAAGGTGCAACAGGAATAAAGAGTATGGGCTAATCGTAAGATTCTTGGTAGTTTTGATGAGCAGAGATCTTGGTGTCTATGTACATAAATCCCTGAAAATTGCTGCCCAGGTTGATAGGGTTGTTAAGAAGGCACACAGTATGTTAGCTTTTATTGGTAGAGGGATTGAGTTTCGGAACCACAAGGTCATGTTGCAGCTGTACAAAATTCTGGTGCGGCCACACTTGCAGTATCGCTTACAGTTCTGGTCATCGCATTATTGGAAGGATATGGAAACTTTGGAGAGGGTTCAGAGAGATTTATTAGGATGTTGCCTGGTATGGAGGGAAGGTGTTATGAGGAAAGGCTGAGGGACTTGAGGCTGTTTTCGTTAGTGAGAAGAAGGTTGAGAAATGACTTAATTGAGACATACAAGATAATCAGAGGGTATGATAGGGTGGGTAGTGAGAGCCTTTTTCCTTGGATGGTGATGGCTAGCATGAGGGGGAATAGCTATAAATTGAGGGGTAATAGATATAGGACAGATGTCAGAGGTAGTTTCTTTATTCAGAGAATAGGTATGTGGAACGCACTGCCTGCAACAGTAGTGGACTCACCAATTTAAAGGGTATTTAAATGGTCATTGAATAGACATATGGATGAAAATGAAAGAGTGTAGGATAGATAGGCTTCAGATTGATTCCACAGGTTGGCACAGTGTAATGTTCTATGTTCTATATGTGAAGCACAAATTATCCCATTATGTAAAAAAAAGACAGAGAAAGTTTTAACAACTGTAGGGGCTTCCCACTTGTCAGTGTCACTGGGATGACCTTGACTGGCATCATGCTGAAAAGACTCCATCAACTTGCAGAATGAATGTATCCAAATATGCAGTAGATGTGACCTTCTTTGTTCTTTTGTGGATCTTTGATGGCACCACTTCTGACCATTTCAGACTGATTAATAGAGTAATAGGACTCTGTCCAACTCCTAACATTGTTTGATATTTTCTTCTCCATGCTTCTAACTTTTGCATTCCCTACCGTTGTGGAAGGAGATGACCTGCACATTAGGTCTGATGCCAAACTTATGTTGTACACACATATAAATACAGATTACAGAGCGGGAATGGATAGCTTGGCTAAATTAGAACCTATTAAAAAAAGATAAGTACGCAGCTCATTCTTGGATGACTCTGGTGAATTTGATGGTCTTGGTGATTTTGATTTGAAGACCTAAAAGACTGAGTTGTTTGTTCTTCTGGACATAATGCAATGGAGGCAGATTATTTCTTTAAAATCTCTGCTTGCTGCAGGTGAAGAGTGTCAATAATAACACAATGAGCCCAAAACTTGCATCGAGAGAGAGAGAGAGTGAGAGAGAGGAGGAACTATTATTTGCTTTTCAGTTGCTTATACAGTTTGAGTTCAGGCAAGAAAGCATGTGTTCAAAACGCACAAAAGTGATGGCTTGTCATATACCAGTTCTCTACAAAGACCTATAATTTGAATATGATTGTATCCAGTTGTAACTCAATTAGTTGTTATTTTAATAGCTACCATAAATTATGGTCCTATTGCCCAATCAATTAGCAGCTAACAAAAACAGAAATTACTGGAAAAGCTCAGCAGGTCTGGCGGCAGTTGTGGAGAGAAATCAGAGTCAACATTTCAGGTCAAGTGACCCTTGCTCAAAACTATGAAATTCTTCAGATCACTCAACCTGGTTTTAATTAGCAGTTGATCTATCTCCCTCAGCTGAACATCTCAGGTGATTGCCACAGGTAATGGGGCAAAAGATGTAGGGGTTTTCATACTTTTCAGGGGTTCAATGTCTTTGATAGATTTTCCAGTCTTGCTTTCTTCATTTCAATGGGATTGAAATGAGAGATATGTTGTAACGTGGATTAGGTGCCCTGCTTTACTTTCAGCTCAAGTCACTTTTAAACCATCTTTTTAAAAAGTCTGAACTTTTGCAAATTCAAGTGCATTTTCTAGCAGTGTTTGCCATAAAGGCCATTTTTAAGACTTCTACAGAATATTCTATTGGAAGTGGCTAGCTCATTCTGTTACCCTGAGTCCATGGTGACAGATAATCTGACTGTTGATGCAGAACTTGATACACTCATTGGAAAAGCAACTACCACGTCTGACAACTCCAAAAATGTGTAAAGTAAGACAACAAATCACCATATCTACTCATGTAAAAGTCAATCTCATGTAAAAGTCGACTCCTTAGTTTTGGCCCAAAAGTCTTGTATTTTGCATACATCTCATGTAAAAGTCAACCCTACTTATATTGCATTATAAACCTTTTACGAAGGAAACTGCATGTTCCCATTAACCCATTTAAACAAAATCGCATTCATTCGTTCATACCAGTAACTCTACTCATCGCTCTTTGTTTACAATATTGCATCTCTATTCATTCACTCATTCATTCATAACTCTACTTAGCCCACATTGCTTACTACAACACATTTTAATTAATTAATTAATTAATTCATTCATTCATTCATTCAGACTAAGTCTATTGGTACTTATGGTGCTTGGTTAAGGGGAAACCCAAAAGTTAATGTCATTAAAAAAATTAATCATTTTAATTGTGCCATTATATCTGAATAAAAGTGAGCTATATTAGCTACATATATCTTTAATTCTTTGACAAAGTTGTTAATGTTGCTGAGGTTCATTACATACAAGAATAAATGGAAGGGAAGCGGAAGAATTCAGTGGGAAAGTTCAAGACGCTTACACATTCAGAATTTAATAAATGTTTCATTTTAGGTGTGCCATTATACCAGGCCATGATTATGTTGAACAGTATGATTTTGTAGGATTTCAATGAATCTTTGACATTTTAAATTTTCGTGCTGGTATGTATAAATAAAATTTACTACCATTAATTCATTTTTGTTTCTCTTGGTTTTATCTGGTAATTACCTTTACTGTAATTCATTGTGCTTGTCTTCCTTACCCGCGATTAGTTGAGTGATCAAATCGACTTCTGCTAATAATACAGTATTTCAAACTGCAGCATGAATTTCAGCCTCTCAAAACTAGTGCCCGTGTAATAGTCAACCCTATAAATTGAACTTGTAAAAATAGTCTAAAAAATTTGACTTTTACACGAGTATATGTGGTAACTTTCAGGATCAACATATTGCTTTCGAAGGCATGTCCTGTGTTTACAGTACCTAAAAATGTATGGCTATGAAGTTTACAACTATCAAGAAAGGAACATTAACAACTTTTATCTTAAATGTCTGCAGTGCATTCATGGCATTTCAAAATCGTGAATGTGAAAGGCCTTTATCAAGAAGATGCAACTCCACTTTCACAAGAAGATGCATTCACAAGTTGAGGAAGAATGCAATCCCAAGGATATTCTAAATAGTAAGGTGCAGAGCCACAAGATCAGTGTGTTACCCAAAAGGACCACACTCAGAAGGCTTGCAAACATGATGTGAAAGCCCCAAATATCTAAACACTATTGTACAATAGAGGAAAATGACATCATTACCAGTCAATGGGTCATGTGATGACCAGTGGCTAAGGCACATAAACAACAGCACAAACCAGTGAAAATAGAACATTCGATAATGTCCACATGTGCAATGTTTGTGTCAGAACCTGACTATCATGGATTGGTCTCTCCAGCTGTCAGCTGAAAAACACAACATAGAAGTATCCAATTGCCAAAGGATTTGCTGCATGTTCATCATCTGACATAGAAGGAAGAATACTGCCAATGCTAATAATTTAATCACATCCTCTTACTTTTGTTTCAAACACAATAGAAGAAACATTACCTCGAAAGAAATATCTATTGCCTATCATCTCATTTCCCTCTCGTACTCTCCAGTTCATTTTCTTGAAATTCTTATCTTAGGCTTTGATGCCCCAAAAACTTAAGTTCCTGTTTTATTCTTCTTTGTTTCTAGTCATATTATTACATAAAGTTTAACTATACAGTAGTCAGTGGGCCCCAGTTTCAGATTATTTCTGATCAGTTGTTAAATAATAGGTAGGCCAAACAATAGCTGTTCTTGGATCCTATATATTTTTATGTGAGTAATTATTTATTCTAATTGTTATATTGACTGTGTGTCATTCCTCCATTTTAATTATTCTGACCTTCCTACTTGAGTTCGAAGATATTGATATCTTTACAATTATCACATTACAATTCACTGCATCTTTTCTTATTTTTTTAAATAACTTGCCATCTACCTGTTCACCTTGAACTGACAGTCATTAACTATGGTAATCATTACTTTGGTCCCTTTTTATGCCTACCTAATTGCTGCTTCAAGTGCCTCTGCCATCTCTTCAAATGTTAAATGCATTCTTTTGACACCTGCTATGTTATCATTTACTAACAATGAAGCATCTCACCTATCTTAATTGGTTTTTCTTCACAAAACATTATCTATCATCTTCATGCCATCTGTTGTCCCTTTCCTGCTTTCAAGTTACATGTTAGATCATGTTCCCATCTGTGCTTGTCTCTTCTACATCATCGAACATACCAACAATGTTAAATGCAAATATTCATGCCTGCCCTGTATTTACAATTGGGAAATGATGTATGTAGTCTCCAAAAGCATTTGACGAGGAAATTATAAGTAAAGAAATATCAAAGGTTTTCTTTCTACCTGCTAGCTTTGCCAAATATTTGGACAGGTAGCAGATGGTTAGCATTTTGTATTCACTATTGCACTGCAGTGATATAATTAACTTCCTAGTTTGATTATTGGCAAGAACTGCATAATTTAATTGGGAGGTTAATGGCATGAGTTGAACCAAGCTCATATATAACTCTAGTTAAGTACCTTTGCTTTACCTTCCTCACACGACTGACTTCAAAGCATGGAAAAGAGTAAATATGTAATACAAAGGTGCTCTTAACATTGACACTTCAACTGATATCACTGACTTGAAAATTGTAGAACTGGAAAAGCACAACAGGTGCATACAGAGAAACAGGAGAATCGATGTTTTGGGCATTATCTTCCATCAGGAATGTGAGGGGGAAATGGGGGATAAGAGATAAATAGGAGGGTAGGGTTAGGGCTTGGGGGGGGATGGTAGCTGGGAAGGTGATAGGTAGATGCAGATGGTGGGTGATGGTCGGACGGGAGGGTGGAGCGGATAAGTGGGAAGGAAGATGGACAGGTAGGACAGTTCAAAAGGGCGGTGCTGAGTTGGTGGGTTGAATTTGGGATGAGGTAGAGGGAGGGGAGATGAGGAAACTGGTCAAATCGACATTGATGCTGGTGATCGGACAGTCCCAAGGCGGAAGATGGGGCATTCTTCCTCCAGGAGTCGGTCGCTTGGATTTGATGGTGGAGGAGGCCCAGGACTTGCATGTCCTTGGCGGAGTGAGAGGGGGAGTTAAAGTGGTTGGCCACAGGGCAGTGGAGTGCCTGACCTGCTGTCCTTTTCCAGCGCCATACTTTTCGGCTCTGATCTCCAGTATCTGCAGTCCACACTTTCTCCTGATATCATTGACTCTTATGCATTTTTTCTGTATTACAATACATTTGGGACATTACATTCAGCCATATATTCAGCTCCTCTTCGAGTATGAACCTCTACCTGGATGACTGTCAACTCCTTTGTTAAATATTCTATACTTTTTGATGCTGTTCAATCCTGAAGTTTTTCTGATATAAATAAAATAGCCTTACTTCCAGCTGCTTTTTCATTTGCAATGGGCAAAGCAATCAGGATAGGAATTCCTTGAGGACTTCCAATTTCAATCCAAAATTTGGAAGAGAACAATTAATGAAGAAAGCAAAACACTTCCCCTGTCCTTCTCAAGTAGTGCCATTGAATACTTTACAAACACTTTACAAATACTTCACAAATAAGTAAATGGCCCACGGTTGACGACAGCATCTCTTTCTGATAATGCAAAACAACTTCAGTGCTGACTTTAAATTTCAGTTTAGATTATCTGCTGAAATCTCATGACTAAGTCTTGAACACATAACATTCTGGCTCAAATGCAAAAAAAGAAAATCAAAGGTATGTTGGCATGGATATATGGATCTGATTACCATCCATGTTCACGTCTACCTGTCCTAATGCACTGTTGGCAAATGTAAAGGAAAATATTAATGTGTGATAATACAATGTACACATTAGATGCTATGAATCATGAACTAAATGCTGAATTAGCTGATAGAATTTGATTTGAAATGCAGGATGATTGGTCTTTATGTTCCCAAGCAAGGAAAAGAAAAAATAATTTGATTTCTCACTCCTTGTGTCAAAATTGAGATCTTTCCCAAAGGCTAATCAAGCAACAGCCTGACATAATCATGCTCACTAAATTATACCTTACAATTTCCCAGAAAATATATTTACCACCCCGAGTATGTCCTTTCCCACAAGTTTGATTCCCAATCCCATGAATGAATTAAGAAAACACCTATTAATTTGCTTCCTTTATCTAACACAATATGCATTGGTGCAAACAAAACTACTATTGCCTTAGCACCATTGTCTATTCTATTTCTTCTATATAGAGCTTTTCCAATGGCTCTTAATTTTCACCTTGAGGGCCCTGCTTTAGACTGCACCACCTCTGCATTGACAGCAGCAATCTGAACTGAGAGACAACAGCAAAGGGACTGTTATAATGACAGCAGTAACAGCATGAATGTTGTCATCCTGAGAGAAGGCAGCAAGTTCACGCTTTACAGTGCAAAGGCCATTCAAACACTTTGGAGCTCAGCAAACCTAATAATGAGATTGATGTACATGAGAATCTGACTGTCACGTTGAGCAGTGAGAATGGAGCCATGGTAGTAGCAAGCTAACCCTGCAATGCAACCAATATGGATCTCATGAACTCCATCTGAGTTTCCACTGTAGGAATAAGACAGTGAGTTAATTCTACCTGTTCTGTACCAGATGCTGAGATGGTAACATGGCTTCATAACTGGGTTGACTGGGTTCAGAGGTATTGGCTTTGTTCCAGGCCACAATAGAAACATAGTTATGTAGACAATGCAGCAGCTAATTTGCTCACAACAAACTCCCAAAACAAACAACTAGATAATCGGTTTCCTGTGATGTTGATTGAGAGGTAAATATTGAACAAGATGTTGACACGTGAGGTAGCTTCTCTTCTTCAAAATAGGTAGCATGGGAACTTCCACATTTATCCAAACAGACAGGTAGAGGCTCAGTTTAATAATCATCAGATAAATTATAATTACAAATGAGTTAAATTTGCTGAACCACAGTATCTGTAAAAAAATTGGAAATTCTAAACAATAATAGGCTGCAAGGAACCAGATAAAAGTTACTAGGAATTACTAAAACATGACTACAGAAAAGTCAGGACTGGGAATGAAACATTGAATCGCTTATATTTAGAAAAGTTTCAGAGTAAAAGAAGGCAAAGCAGAATAGCTGTTTGTTAGAGGCAACCTAATATAAATTTCAGAAATGCTTTATTATTTTTGCCATTTTTTTTCTTCTGGTAGTCGCTCAAAGCAAGAAGGGTTCTTTCCATGGAGTATAATCAAGAATTTGTAAAGAAGTCTTTTTTTATAATGTGGGGAGGCTATTGTGCTACAACAACAACAACATGTGGTGATCTGGCTAGCTAGGAAAATGCTGATACTACCTACCTGAATCATTTTGTAAAGATTTGCAGGATGATAAGCAATCTGTTTGGCAATAGTACAAGCACATTTTCGATAATCATCAAAGTGGGACTCAAATCTGGAGCTTCTGGCTAAAGAAAGCATAAGTCACGGCATAAAGCAAAAACTAAACAGAAAGATGAAGGAATTGAGGTTCAGTTAATAGACACCTTGTTTGACATAATGGTGCAAGAAAAACCTGAACAGGCAGAGGATCAGACAGTCCTGAAAGGCTAAGGGACTTGTAACAGAAAGACAAGATGATAAAAGATATATTTGTGGATGTGTACTCCATAAAGGAGGCAGAGAATATTCCTGAGGGTTATTATCTGAAAGATAGAATCCTAAAACGAAAATGGAGACCATGGTAGGCTAGTGCAGAGGAGAAATGGGCCAAAGTGCACCAGATTGTGTTGCCAGTAGTAAACAGACAGGTAGTGTTACGAGTAGCACATGAATTACCTGTAGAAGATCCCCAGGGGTAAGAAAGACTCAGGCTAAGGGACAAAAACACTTTTATTGGCCTGGAATGCACAAGAATGTGGTTAACTTTTGCCGTACATGTCATACAAGCCAAATGGTAGGTAAGACACAGGCGGTCATAAAACCAGCACCTTTTTTGCCAATTCCCACATTCAAAGTAACCTTCATGTGGGTTATAATTGATTGTGTAGGTCCCCTCCAGAGAACTAGAGAGAGAAAGAGCTGGAGAAACAGGTGTTAGTTACTGAGTGAAGAATCAAATCCCGATGTTGTGGATTTTGATGTGCTTTGAGGAATGGGATAGGTTCATAAACTATCTGCCTCAGGAGCAAAGAACACAGCTGAAAGGTTTGTTACTGCAGTATGAGGACAAATGTAGGAATCAGATGGGGAGGACTAATGCAATTGTACATGAAGAAGATGTAGGGAATATTATTCCAACAAAACATCCCTACTGGCTTAATCCTTTCAAAGCCAGACAGGCCCAGAAGGAGATGAAGGCCATGCTCAATGATGATATCATTGAACTGAGCCAGAGTGAGTGGAGTTCACCGATTGTCTTAGTTCTCAAATCGGATGGGACTCGACAATTTTGTGTGGATTATTGGAAGGTCAACACTATTACAAAATTGGACTTGTATGTAATACAGAGATTGGAGGACTGTATCAAGAAGGTTGGACAAGTCAGTTACATCACCAAGTTGGACTTACTGCATGGTTACTGACAGGTACTTTTATCAGAGAAAGCAAAAGAAATTTCTGCGTTTGTAACCCCAAATGGGCTATATCAATTCAAAGTGATGCGCTTTGGAATGAAGAACACACTTGCCACATTCCAAAGACTCATGAACAAAGTTGTGGCTGGGTTAACAAACTGTGCAGTCTATTTGGATGATGTAGTGATCTTTAGTAAGTCTTGGAAAGATCATGTGGTGCAGTTAGCAGAACTCAAGTCAGAAATGTGATGGAATACTCCCCACTTGCCTAGATGAATGCAACTCCAACAACACTCAAGGTACTTGACAACATCCAGAACAAAGCAACCTGCTTGATTGATACTACATCACAAGCATCCATCCCCTCCACACTGATGCTCAGTCACAACATTGTGTGCTATCTACAAAATGCACTGCAGAAATTCACCAAAGATCCTCAGCATGTTCCAAACTCACTTCATACAGAAAGACAAGGGCAGCAGAGACATGGGAACTCCACTCTATGCAAATTCCCCTCCGAGCCAGTCACAATTCTGACTTGGAAATGTATCCCCGTACCTTCAGTGTCACTGTGTCAAAATCCTAGAATTTCCTCCTTCAAGGCATTGTGGGTCAACCCATAGCTGGTGGACTGCAGCTGTTCAAGAAGACGGCTCACCATCACCTTCTCAAATGCAACTAGGGATGAGCAATAAATGCTGGCCAGCCGGTGACACCCACATCCCACAAATGAGTAAAAGAAAATCCCTCTGTTAAGACTCACAGCAAGACTTGTGGCAGAAGACTGTGTAGCAACCCAAGAAGACCTAGGAGACGATCTGCACTGACCTGCGAGACCCACCTTCATGGAGGAGAGCCAGCCCTACATAAGAGAGGAAGAAAATTCCAATGGACCAGCTCAAATGTGTGAGTCATTATGAGGAATATCCTTTATCAGATGGATTGGGCTGGGTGGAGAGCCAGTATTGTGAGAGTTTGGGAAATGCTCACATAGAGCTTTTAATAAGGAATATTTTGCTAATAAAATTGTGTTGAACCACACCAAAATCAATGCCCTTTGTCCACCTCACTGACAACAGCACTTGGCTGAAGTGTTTTTAATATATAAACTAGTCAGTGTCCAAAGCATGGGTAATAAAGATAATAGACGCATTGATTCTGATCTTCCAGAAGTGTTTAGATTCTACAACAATCCCCATGGATTTGAAGGTAAAAAATTGAAAAATAGAATTGCATACTTGCATTTGTCCAATGCTACTTTTTTGTTGCAAAAGGTTTTTATTTTTGTAGAATTATAAAAGTACAAAAGGTAGTATAACAATCTTAGGATACAAAAACACTAACAATAAACCATCTGCTGATCTACAAAACAAACCAGAACTATCACAAAGGAATAGAGCAATCTTTCCATGTTATAAGTCAATAAATAATTGAACTTAGCAAATTAGTTTAAATTAGCTTAATTTATACTAGACTAACCTAACTTAACTTAGATAATGTCAAATTCGATAAAATCAACTTGACTTAACTTGACTCACCCAGCGCACCCCCACCAAGGCTTCCATCCACGGGAAGCATCAATTATTATATCCGTATTTATTCAAGCTTCCTCCTCCCAGGACCCCAAACCACAAAGTCCAACCGTCACGGCTATATATAGGCCCTGGTCAATATGGCTGACAAGTCCATGTCTATGTAATTTAAAAAGGGCAGCCACATCTTATAGAATAGTTCCATTTTCTGGTGTACTACATTCGTAAGAAGATCCAGAGGAATGTGCTCCATCACTAATCTACCCCACCCCATGTGACTGGGGATTTTTCTGAGGTCTGGCTCATTAAAATGTTCTTCCATGCACAATATGTGAGTATGTTGAATCATCTCTTCCCGTGTTCATTTAATGAAGGCAAATTTGGCAGTCCCAAAAGAAGGAATACTGGATCCGCCTTCACTTCAATTCCCAGGATCTTCTCCACCTCATTCACTATAGCACCCCAGTACCTACAGATCTTATGGCACAACCATAGCCATCGTGTAAATGTGCCGGTGCTTATTTTACATTTAAGGCACCCTGGAGTTGCTCCTTTCTTCAACTTTGCTAATCACTCCAGAGTCTTATGGGCTCCGTGGAGATTCTTCAATTGCATAGCCTATGCTTTATTGCATATTGAGATCTTTTTCAAATTGTCCCATATGTTTCAAACAAAATGTCTACCTCTAGTTCCTGACTCCAGATTGTGTAGAGTCTTTCCATACCTTCCAAGGTGCCCACTCTGTAAATGGTCTACGGTACTGACCGAGAGAGTGCCTGCGCACTGGAGCACTCTTCTCTCCATATTGGACTTGTAGGGCCAAGCTAAAAGTGTGGTCCTTCTCTGTATATAATCCCTAATCTAAAAATAATGGAAGAGGTCCCTACTAGGAAGCCCATATTTGTGACTTAGCTGTTCAAAAGACATCAGGACCTCTCCCTCAAACAGGTCTCCGAAACAGGAGACTTCCATGACCTCCCATGCATTAAAGCCGGAATCTATTGACCACGGCCTGAATCCTGGGGCTCCAACTAAGGGGGTGAATCGTGAGGTCTTATGCAGATTAATCTCACCGTGCCGCATCATCCTCCGCACTCTGACCGTGTTAATAATAACTTCACTTCTACAATGCTCAGCAACAAATCTCATCCTATCCATAAACAGCAAATTAAGGGGGGGTCATCTTGCCTGGGAAGCCTCAATATCAAGTCATATTGACCTGGGGTCTTCCACACCCAGTTGGTCATATAGGACATTAAAGCGCTTATTTAGTATTGCTTAAAGTCTGGGAGATCTACACCACCCCATCTAAGCCAGCCATTGAGCCTCCGCAGCAATTGTCTGGGCAACAACAATGGGAGCATCCTCATGGGGTATAGTAGCTGAGGAAGAACATTCATTTTAATCAGGGCTATTTGGCCTAACCATGATATTGGCAACCCCTCCTAATGCTGAAGATCTTGTTTTATTCTTTCAAACAATTGCACAAAGCTAGCTCTACACAGCTCGTGGAAAGTGGGGGTAATAAAAAATCCCCAAGTAAAGAAAACCTTTTTGTGACCACTGGAAAGGAAACTGTGTTCCATCCTCCATGGCAGACACTCCCACCAAGCTCCCCATGGGCATTGCTTCTGATTTTGTAAAATTAATTTTATACCCTGAGAACGTGCTGAATAAATTAATCTTTTGTATTAACCTGGTTAGTGAAAAAGTGAAGAACATCATCAGCATAGAGAGTGATTTTATGGTCTCCCATTCCTGCCTTTGGGGCAATTATTTTAGAGTCCTTCCATATAGCCTCTGTCACCAGTTCGATTACTAAGGTGAATAGCAGTGGCAAGAGAGGAAATCCTTGTTGGCTGCCTATCCCAATGTTAAAATTATCTGATTTTACACCATTCATAAGGACGGCTGCCATGGCAAAAGACCTTCCCAAGACCAAAACATTCCAGGATACCAAAAAGATACACCCATTCCACCTGGTCAAACACCTTTTCCATGACTATGGAGTCCACCAAGCCTGAAATTGACCTCTGTTGGCATATCTGTACTGTATTCAATACTCTCCTGATATTATTTGAAGAACTACAGCCTTTAATAAAATCTGTCTGGTTTTCCTTTATGATAGTGGGCAGTACCTTCTCCAATCTCAGTGCATTTTGGATAAGATTTTAAAATCTACATTCAGCAGTGAGATAGGTCTATATAATGCACAGTCTTCACCATCTTTCCCTTTCTTTAGAATAAGGGAGATATTGGCCTTCCTAAGAGAGGGTGGAAGACAGTCCTGACTCTATGAGTGATTGTACATTCCCAATATTGGCTCGGCCAACATGTTTATGAACTCCTTGTAGAACTCACTCAGAAACCCATCTGGGTCAGGTGCTTTGAACCTTGGTGCTGCCTTATCACCTCTTGTATCTCTTGTACTGTTAAGGGTGCATTCAAAAGGGAAGCTTCCTCTACATTTATACCTGGGAGGTCCAGATTCTCAAAAAAAGGATTCCATCCTTGCTATTCCAAACTCACGACCCTCTGACCAGTATAATCTGTGTAAAATTTCCTGAATATTGCATTAATGTTTTTAGACTCATGAGTGATAGTACCAGTTCCCTCCCTAATGGACACAATGGATGAGGGGGCACTTTTCCTCCTGACCAAATATGCCAGGAGAGCTGTGACCCACTGTAGCTTGGCCACAGACGGTCTATCATAATTTGCCGATTCAGCTGCCTTCAGCCAGGCCGCAAGCATACATTGCTGTTCTCTCTTTGCCTCTTCCTGGTTGCTGAGTATGAAATAATTAATTCCCTTTAATAAGCCTTGGTGGTCTCCCAAAGTATTGATGAGTTACTGGCAGTACCCGAGTTAATGTCCTAGAAGGTCCTAAACTCCCTTGTGAAGTACTCCATAAATTTGCTATCCTTCAAAAGAAATTGATCCATGCGCCAGTACCACGCATCTATTCCACTACCTCTGATCTTGACATCCACACTGCTGCATGGTCCGAAATGGCTATATTCCTGATCCTGCAGGATAACACCGAATCCAGACAGATCGATGGAACAAAGAACATATCAATTCTCGTGTGGCACCACTCCACACAAGTCCACTAGCTGTCTGGATTGCAAGGATCCATGAGATGGTCGAAGTGTCCTCCTATAATCATATGGCACACCCCAAGACCAATCAATTTGGAGAATGCACCGATTAAGAATTTAAGGGGGTGCGCCGGGGACAATAGACATTCAGGATGCCATACTCTTTCCTGTGTATCAAGGCCTTGAGGATGATGAACCACTGATGTTCATGCTTAATTTGGTCTATTATCTGAAATAGGAGGTTCCTCTGTATTAGTAAGGCCACTCCTCTGCTTTTAGAATTGAAAGAGGAAAAGAATTCCCTGCCAAACCCTCCCTGTTGTAATTTCAAATGTTCCTTGTCATTCAAGTTTGTTTCTTGTCACAAGGTGATGTCTACCCTCTCCTTTCTGAGGTTTGAGAGCACTTTCTTTCTTTTGATCAGGGATTGACTCCCCTTTATTTTCCAGGTGCACCATCTAAATGAACCACGAGTCATAACTGTCAAAAGTGGCCCGCGACCCTCGAGGGGAAGAAGCTCACTCATGGTGAAAAAGCAGGATTTATGCAATCTAAAAACTACCATAACAGATACTACAAAATCTAAAAAAATCTAACTTCTACTCTTAAATTAAACAAACAAATATACTAACAACCAATACCTGGGGATTTCCTCCCTCACCCATTGGAGACAATTGTCTCAATCCCTACTATCATCATGGCTCCTTCCAGCTAAAGCCATGCCCCAAACAGCAGCAGAGACAAAGAAAACCTGTTATTTACACGTGTGAAAATTAAATGTGGACACCCAACCCATCCCCTTCGTACGTCTATCCCATTTGTCTTTAATAAAAGAGGCAACCACCCCTCCACCCAGAGGAAACAAGGGAATAACAGGAATCAGTTAAAAAAGGGAATTTTTACATCAAAGCAATGTCAAGCATATAAAACCAACAACCAAGAGAGCAAAGGATATACCATTGTTCATAGTTTTTCTCACCCAGACCATCTATTTCAAAGTGTCTAGAAAATTCCTTGCTTTTCCTGCTGAGTCAAAGTTGTAAACAGACCCTCCATGGTTGAAGTGCAGTACTGCCTGGCACCTCCCAGAGTATTGGATATTTAGGACTCTCAATCTATTGCTGACTTCATCAAAAGATTTTCTCTTCTTGATTACAGCTCCAGAGAAGTCTTGAAAAAATATAATTTTTGACCCCTTGTACACCAGGGCCTGTGAGTCTTTTCCCAACCTTCTGGAGGCTTCCATTACCATTTGTTTCTCCTTGTAACACTGGAGTCACGCGAGGATCGGGCAGGGACGCTGATCCAAGCCGGACCTGCGCATCGCAGTCCGGTGCGCCCACTTCACACACACCTAGCCTGACTCAACTCCCAGCCCCAAGAACTACGGGAGCCACTGCTCCACAGGAAGCTAACCAGGTCCTCAACTTCTTCACGTTCCGGGAGCCCGATGATCTGTAAGTTCTTCCATCGACCTCGATTCTCGAGGTCATCGACCTTGTCCAACAGGGCCCGAACTTAGTTTTCCAGCATTTGGATCCTCCCCTTCAAATTTTCTGCCATGGTCTCTGATGCCTCGGTCCTTTGTTCGATTACCTCAAGCATTTGGATCTCCTGATCATGATTTTGTAGCATGGCAGAGATCGGAACCAGTGCCGACTCAATTTTTTCTGAGTTTTTACAAACTCCAAGACTAAGTTCCGTTACTCTAATGAGCTGAAGGCGCCTCCATATAGTCAGGGCTGCAGCCGTGGTGTGCCCGGCACTGTAGGGGAGTGCCCTGCTTGCGGCGATCCTCATGCTCCTTTCTTTTATTCATCTTCATCTTCTTCCCAAAACTATAGGTTCAGTATTTAAAAGGTCTTAGGGGTTTTGTTTCACTTTATTTTTCCGACTTTTCTTATGGGTGGCTATTGGCGGGATGGGGTGGGGAGTGGGGGGAGTAAAAGCACCACTTTACTTGTGTTAGGGTGCAGTCAAGCACAGCAGATCTATCAGATCGCCGCCATCTTGGATCCCTCTATCCAACACCTTTGGTGATCACCCAACATCTCTCAGAGCACTTGTAAGAAACTCCATTATTCAAGAAAGGAGTGAATGAGAAAACAAGGCCTTTTATAGCCCAATTAGCTTGACTGTGGTGGGCAGAAATTTAAAAATCTCTTGTTTAGGACATGGTAGTTGATTAAAATTTTAGCCTCTTTGGGACTATTATGGACCTATGTAATTATTAAGGAACATTTACCATAATACCTTGAGAAAACTATACAGCTGGTTTGTTACTGACCCAGATGAGGGGAACAGACAAATTACGAAAATCTAAAAACTCAGTCTGAGCTACCAGATTTGTACTGTTCTCCTAGCTTAATTCCAAATATGTTTGGTTTATGTTAATTCCAAGTATGATTAGCCTTACCTTAAATCCAAATATGCTGTACAAGTGTTTTGTTCTTCAACCATCTCCTGATTTAACTGACTGCAGTTTCAGTGTTGGTCAATTAGTCATGATTCAGCTGACTGCGGTTTCAGGCCATCAGCAGGAAATTGCCTTGTACTTGTTACATTAGAAGGTATGGTGTTCATACAACAGATTGGAAAGATGAGATAAATAAAAGGTATATTTTACTTAAAAGCCTTTTATTTGAGGAAAGGTGTAGGAACCCTTTATTTAGGAATATGAACTCTTTTAACTCCTTAAGCCCTTAGGGCCATATAAAGCACTTATAAAACCATAATAGGATTAGTCAGGATCAACATGATTTAAGAAAGGTAACACATGTTTGACAAATCTGTTCAATTTTTTTGAGGATGTAGCTGGCATGTGAATGTGGTGTATTTGGATTTTCTGAAAGCATGTAATAAAATGACACCAAAGAGATAATTACATTAATTAAATCTCATAGTTGTGGGCTATATATTTTATTGGATTGTACGTTATTTGATAGTCCAAAGACAGAAACGAGAAATACATGGGTTATCTTCAGATGCTTTAACATTCCTTCATTCAACATAAGGTCAGAAATGGGGACTATGTTTATGGGGACTATGTTTAGTATCATTCACAACTCCTTCAATACTGAGGCAGTTTATACCTGCATGAGACAATGGCCTAGTGGTACTATCACTGGACTAATAATCTGGAGACCCAGGTAATGTCCTGGGGACATGGATTTATAACCTGGAATTTGCATTTAATAAAAATCAAGCATTAAGTGTAATGAAACTGTTGTTGCTTGTCAGAAAAAGACTCATCTGGTTCACTAATGTCCTTTAGGGAAGCAAATTGACTATCCCTACCTGATCTGGCCTACATGTGACTCCAGACCTACAGCAATGTGGTTGATTCTCAACTGTCCTCCGGACAATTGAGGATTGGCAATAAATACTAGCCCGGCCTGCTACATCCACTTCCGGACTTCCCAAAGCTTGTTCACCAAATACAAAGCACCAATCAGATAATAATGAAATAATCTCAACTTGCCTGGATGAGGGCAGCTCCAAAAACCCTCAAGAAATGACACGCCCTCCACTACGTTAAACATTCATTCCCGCTACCTCAGGCACACAGTGGCCATAATGTACACTACATAAATGATGCACTGTAACTGACCAAGCTTCCTATGACAGCACCATTGAAACCTTCAACTTTCGTGTCGGAGAGCGTAGATGCAAAAGATATTTTTTGAGAGCGCAGCAAGTGGGAACTGTTCATGAGGATTACTGCCAGGTCCGCTGAGCCCAATTTGAATCAAAATTTTTCATCAAAAGTACAATTTTTAAGTTTGTGAGTGACTCCAAATTGGAGGTGAGGCTACAGTCAAGGACAGAAAGACTGTAAAGAATTTCTATAAGTCATTTATAAATTTGCATAATGAGCATAAAATTAGCACATTAATTTCAATATAGGTTTGGTTTATATTCTGGTAACAAAAATAGAAATGTCTCTTAATGCATGGAAAATTATATTCTAGAAAGGCAAAGAAATCTGAGAGCTTAAATATTCAAATCCTAGGAATAGTAATTGAGATTATTAAGTTTAAAACAAAAGCTAACCAAACACAAAGTTGTATTTTTAGGGGAATAGAACTAAAAGGTAATGAAGTTATATTAAACGTGTATCAAGCCTTGGTTAGAATGGACTATTGTGTGCAGTTCCAGTCTTCATATTATCAAAAGAATATTAAGGCACTGGAAACAGTGCAAAAGAAGATTTTAATATGATGATATTAACATTGTAAAGTTATATTTATCAGTAAGGAATAAACAGGTTAAGTCCTCTTTTCTCTTGAAGAGAGGAATCTTTAAGAGAAAGTTAAGGGTAATCAAAAGCTGGTCTTTAAAATTATGAAAACTTTGATATAGTGGCCTCAGAGAGAGTTCTTCCTATAGGAATGAACCAAGCTAGAGGTCCTCAATATGACAGTAAATAAAAAATTAAATAGGTCAATACATTACTTCTGAATTCTGCAGAATATGTTTGGAACATAGAGCTTGCTGCCACAAATAGTTGAGGCAAATAATATAGACGTATTTAGGGAAACCAGACATATTAAGATAAAGGGAGTGGAGAGCTTTGCTGACAGAATTAGATAGGAATGGATAAGAAAATGATTTATTAGAATACAGACACTTGCATAAATTAGTTGGATTGATTGGTATGTTTCTGTACATTCTATATAACTTTATGTTGTTCAGAATTCTATTTGGATCATTTATTGGTGAGAGAGGGCAAGTATTAAGGGAGGTGAAAGTGGGTGACACAGCTGTATTCTGGGGTAGATGAGGTGATGTCCCGAGTGAATGATTGGACAGCACAGATCGCATGTCGGGTTAGTGGGCTCAGGACAGTTAGAGTGAGTGACAGTGAGTGAGAGAACATGTTGCAGATAATAGTGAGAGCAGAGAGCATGAGCCTTGGTGAGAGGTGGGAACAGTAGCAGAGATAGAGTGAATGTGAGGTATAGGAGAGAAGACAGTGGAACTTATGCTGGCTGAGCCAATAAGATCATTGATGATTTTTCTCTGTTGTTGTATATTCCTCCAGATGCCTGAGACTGCTCTAACCTGGGTGGTAAACTCTGGCCAGACTGGTATGATCTGCTGAGTGATCCAGGACTGCTGGCCCTGGGGAGAATGGCAGACTTGCATCTTCACTCCACCCAGCAGGACTGAGAGTGCAGCTTTGGAAAGCCAATGCTCATCATGGTGCACATTAGCCCTTTAAAGATGGTGCCAATGCAAGGGATGCCAATCTTTCAACAGATATCTGCTGGGTGCAGAGTCATTCTGGAAACAGCATGTGGTCAAATAGGGCTGGAATCAGAAACTGTAAAGGTGGGTAGGTGTTTATTGAGGCATTTTGTTAAGATGCAGCAAGAAAACTCACTAGGCTTCTTAGCAGGAATCTCTCCAAAAAAAAACTCCAAGTAACTCAGAGATAGCCAAATGAGATTCCACCTGTTATCTTTGTTTCTTTATTTTCTATCATTAGTTTATTTGGTTCTACTCCAATATGTTTATTTCTATGTTTATTTCTCAGTCTCTAAGCTATTATATATTGTTTTCTTCTGTGTTTATCCTTTATGATTACATCTATTTACTGATTTCATATTACAAAACTGCATTTCTGACTAATCTTGATAAGATTCTTGTAATATCTGACATGGAGTAAGTTGTCTTGCATGCCACTTTTCAGCATAACTATTGCTGCATCATTTCACTCAAAATACTAATTCTATGCACAATAGATGTGAAGTAAAGAGAATTCTAATGGATAATTCTATATGTATTGATATGTTGTTAAAATATTTATTGCTTCACATTCTACCACTGGTTTAATCTTGGTGTCTTATAAAAGTTTATATGTTCCGATTTCTTAGGAGAAAATTATACCCTAGAGTATTAATACACAATTAAAATTTTCTAAAGTAATATTTCCTAGATGATATTTTGTGTGCAACTCCTACCTCCACCTCTCATATGGCAGTATAAATGTTTCTTCTGGGGGTAGTGGCTCAGGACAGTGTTCTCTATTTATGGAGTAACTGAAATAGAATGTCATAGTATAAAAAAACATATTCTTGATTCAGTTTAAAAGATTTGTCACAATAGGACTGAGTCAGGAGTGTACTTATCATTAATAAACACAGAGAATGCAGGAGGAACTCACCATACATGGAGAGAGAGAGAGAAAATAGAATTAATGCTTCGAGTCCAGTGTAACTCTTTTTCAGAACATTTAGGTGCACTTATTGTTTGGTATTTTTCTCCAAACCTCCTATGTGCTATAAGGAATATATAACCAATCACACAGTCACTGGCAGGCAGAAGGCCTTTGTTATCAACAACTGGTCAACATTCTACAGATCAATCACCTACTTTCCTGGTCCACACGCTCCTCTTCAACTAAACTTCCCTAATTGCACAAACAGCAATTTATGTAGCACTTCTAATGAGTGTTAGTAACTTGATTTTTAAAAGCGCAGGAATTCTTCCTACAATGCTTAGTTCTTAAAACAGTGTTTTTTTTCCATTTCAATCTACAATAAAAATTATTGAAAAAAAAAGTGACAGTCCTTACATGTCTTCTTGATCATTCATGAAATGAAAAGATAAGGCTGAAGCTTTTTCAGAATCTTCAGCCAGAAGTGCCAAGTGAATGGTCCATCTCGGCCTCCTCCAGTGGTCCCCAGCATCACAGATGCTACTCTTCAGCCAATTCAATTCACTCCACATGATATTGGAGGCACTGGAAGCTATAATGGCTACGTGCACTGACAACATTCTGGCAATAGTACTGAAGACTTCTGCTCCAGAACTTGCTCTTCCCATAGCCAAGCTGTTCTAGTACAGTTAAAATGTTGGCATCTACCGACAATGTGGAAAATTGCCCAGATATATCCTGTACATAAATAGCAGGACAAACCCAACCAACAAATTACTGCCCCATCAATCTACTGTCAACCATCAGTAAAGTGATGGAAGGTGTCATTAACAATGCTATCAAGCAGCACCTGTTCAGCAATAATCTGCTCAGTGATTGGAGGGAATCCTGAGAGCCAGATTTACATGCATTTGGAAAGGCAAGGACTGATTAGGGATAGTCAGCATGGTTTTGTGCATGGGAAATCATGCCTCACGAACTTGATTGAGTTTTTGAAGAAGTAACAAAGCAGATTGATGAGGGCAAAGCTGTAGACGCAATCTATATGGACATCAGTAAGGCATCTGACAAGGTTCCTCATGGGAGATGGCTAGTAAGGTCAGATCTCATGGAATACGGGGAGAATTAGCCATTTGGATACAGAATTGGCTTGAAGGTAGAAGACAGAGGATGTTAGTGGAGGGTTGCTTTCAGGCTGGAGGCCTGTGATCAGTGGTGTGCCACAAGGATCGGTGCTGGGTCCACTGCTTTTTGTCATTTATATAAATAATTTGGATGTGAACATAGGAGGTATGGTTGGTAAATTTGTAAATGACACCAAAATCTGAGGTGTAGTGGACAGCAAAGAAGGTTACCTCAGAGTACAACGAAATCTTGATCAGATGGGCTGAGAAGTGGCAGATAGAGTTCGACTTAGATTAATGTGAGGTGCTGCATTTTGAAAAAGCAGGTCATGGTTAGACTTATACACTTAATGGCACGGTCCTGGGGAATGTTGCTGAACAAAGAGACCTTGGAGTGCAGGTTCATAGCTCCTTGTAAGTGGAGTCACAAGTAGATTGGATAATGAAGGAGGCGTTCGGTATGCTTTCCTTTATTGATCAGAGCATTGAGAAAAGGAGTAGGGAGGTCATGTTGCGGTTGTACAGGACATTGGTTAGGCCACTTTTGGAATGCTGCATGCAACTCCGGTCTCCTTCCTATCGAAAGGATGTTGTGAAACTTGAAAGGGTTCAGAAAAGATTTACAAGATTGCCAGAGTTGGAAGATCTGAGCTGTAGGGATGGGCTGAATAGGCTGGGGCTGTTTTCCCTGGACCATCAGAGGCTGTGGGGTGACCTTATAGAGATTTATAAAATCATGAGTGGCATGGATAGGGTAAAAAGACGAGGTCTTTTCCCTGGTGTGAAGGAGTCTAGAACTAGAGGCATAGGTTTAGGGTGAGACGGAAAATATACAAAAATGACCTAATCGGAAATGTTTTCACACAGAGAGTGATGCATGTATGGAATGAGCTGCTAGAGGAAATGGTTGAGGCTGGTACAATTACAGCATTTAAAAAGCATCTGGATGGGTATATGAATAAGAAGGATTTAGAGGGATATGGGCCAAGTGCTGACAAATGGGACTAGATTAGGTTAGGATATCTGGTCGGCATGGATGAGTTGGACCGAAGGGTTTGTTTCCATGCTGTACATCTCTATGACTGTACGATTCTATGATGCCTAGTTTGGGCTCTGCCAGGGCCACTCAGCTCCTGAACTCATTGCAGCCTTCATTCAAACATGGACAAAAGAGCTGAATTCCAGACGTGAGGTGACAGTGACAGCCCGTGACATCAAGGCTGCATTCAAATGAGTTTGGCATCAAGGAATCCTAGCAAAACTAGAATCAATGGGTACCAAGGGACAAACACTCTAGTTGTTAGAGTCATAATGACACATAGGAAGATGGTTGTAGTTGTTGGAGGTCATCCATCTCAGCTTCAGGACACCTCTGCAGGAGTTCCTCAAAATAGTGTCCTAAGACCAATCATCTTTAGCTGCTTCATCAATAACCTTCCTTCCATCATAAGGCCAGAAGTAGGAATACACCAATGATTGCACAATGCAACTCCTCAGACACTGAAGCAAAAAGGTAAAAACAATGACTGCAGATGCTGGAAACCAGATTCTGGATTAGTGGTGCTGGAAGAGCACAGTAGTTCAGGCAGCATCCAAGGAGCTTCGAAATCGACGTTTCGGGCAAAAGCCCTTCATCAGGCATAAAGGCAGTGAGCCTGAAGCGTGGAGAGATAAGCTAGAGGAGGGTGGGGGTGGGGAGAAAGTAGCATAGAGTACAATGGGTGAGTGGGGGAAGGGATGAAGGTGATAGGTCAGGGAGGTGCAGTGGGAGAGGGAATCCCTGAGATTCTTGTAGAGAGAGGAGGAAAACTTCTTCAAGGTAGGCATCCTTGCAAGAGGATTCGCAGTAGGGTTAAAATCAACGAGGTAAAAACAATGACTGCAGATGCTGGAAACCAGATTCTGGATTAGTAGTGCTAGAAGAGCACAGCAGTTCAGGCAGCATCCAAGTAGCTTCGAAATCGACATTTCGGGCAAAAGCCCTTCATCAGGCATAAAGGTAGTGAGCCTGAAGCGTGGAGAGATAAGCTAGAGGAGGGTGGGGGTGGGGAGAGAGTAGCATAGAGTACAATGGGTGAGTGGGGGAGGGGATGAAGGTGATAGGTCAGGGAGGTGCAGTGGGAGAGGGAATCCCTGAGATTCTTGTAGAGAGAGGAGGAAAACTTCTTCAAGGCAGGCATCCTTGCAAGAGGATTCGCAGTAGGGTTAAAATCAACGAGGTAAAAACAATGACTGCAGATGCTGGAAACCAGATTCTGGATTCGTGGTGCTGGAAGAGCACAGCAGTTCAGGCAGCATCCAAGTAGCTTCGAAATCGACGTTTCGGGCAAAAGCCCTTCATCAGGAATAAAGGCAGTGAGCCTGAAGTGTGGAGAGATAAGCTAGAGGAGGGTAGGGGTGGGGAGAAAGTAGCATAGAGTACAATGGGTGAGTGGGGGAGGGGATGAAGGTGATAGGTCAGAGAGGTGCAGTGGGAGGGGGACTCCCTGAGATTCTTGTAGAGAGAGGAGGAAAACTTCTTCAAGGCAGGCATCCTTGCAAGAGGATTCGCAGTAGGGTTAAAATCAACGAGGTAAAAACAATGGCTGCAGATGCTGGAAACCAGATTCTGGACACTGAAGCAGTCCAGGTTTAAATGCCACAAGATCTGGACAATGTCCTGGCTTGGGCAGACAAGTCGCAAGTAACATTTGTACTACACAATGCCAGGCTATGACCTTCACCAATAAGAGACAATCTAACCACCATCCCTTGAAATTTAGTGGTGTTACCATCATTGAATGTTCCACTATCAACATCATGGCTACAACAGATCAGAGGCTCGGAATACTGTAGCAAGTAACTCATCTCATAACTCCTCAAAGCCTGTCCACCATCTACAAGGCATAAGTCAGGAGTGTGATGGAATATTCCCCACTTGCCTGCAACCTTAACAACACTCAAGATATTCAACACCATCCAGGACAAAGCAACCTGCTTGATTGGCACTCCACAAGCATCCATTCCCTTCACCTCAGACATGCAGTAGCAGCAGTGTGTACTATCTACAAGATACACTGCAGAAATTCACCAAAGATCCTCAGACAGCGCCTTCCAAACCTACAGCCACTTCCATCTGGAAGGAGAGGGAAGCAGATATATGGGAACATCATCGCTTTCAAGTTTCCTTCCAAAGCACTTACCATCCTAACTTGGAAATATATCTCCATTCCTTCATTGTCATTGGTTCAAAAACTTGGAATTTGCTCCGTCATTGCATTGTGGTTCAATCCATAGCAGGTTGACTGCAGCAGTTCAAATGCAGCAGCTCACCACCACCTTCTCAAGGGCAATGAGTGACGGGCAATAAATCTGGCAGGCCAGTGACACCCATTTCCCACAAAATGAATACATTTTTAAAAATTGAATATATGTGCCTCTGTGATATTGGCAATTCCATTACCATGTATTTATGAACTCTTTATATCTCCACCTTAAATGAAAGAAGTAGAGATATACCACACCTCTCCATGACATCATCATTTGCATTTGTGAGCTGGATTACGAGTGTTGGCTGCCCAAGTTCACTCCCTCTCCCTTATATTTTGCCCTCTTTTCTCCTACAAAGGACAGAAGTGTAAATCTCTCAGTAAATGAAAGTGAGGGGATCATGCAATGTATACAATGCATTCATTTAGTGTGGCTAATAGATAGATGTATTATCATACGCAGGATTGAGGAAGTTGTTAAAGTTAGATCGATAAGTGGGGAGATGAGGAAATGTATAGAAAATGTAAGCTGGGTGCTGTATGCAGAACATTGAGCAAGACAGAGTGATGTGCAGAAGCAACTCACAGCCTGGGGTACAGATAGGTCAGTACTCATTTTTCCTAATTTGGTTAAGTCATTAAATAAGTTCTTGCATTGCACCATAACCAAATAATGCCCCTGCTGCAGCACCTTCTTAGACTCCTTTACCCAGACCTTGCTGGGAAAAGTACAATGCTCCTGCTCCTGATTGCACCCAGCACTAACTCCAATGAGACAGATTTATATCTGGTACTGACCTCATTCTTTACCTACCTGTCACTCTGAACACATGTAATTTGGATTTGTGGTCTGTTGTACAGGTGCATTTCACCTGCACTCCACAGTTCGCAGGTGTAACCTCTGGAAGTCAAAATGAATTGGTATAATTGAATTGAATCACTGAAAAACTGAATTGTTATGGTACAGAGGAGATTATTTGGCCTATTGTGTCTGCATTGGCTATTGCGCATTTTAACTTAGTCCCAATCACCTGATTTTTCCCTCTATTCTTTAACATTATTTCTATTTAAATAATCATCCAAAGCTCTCTTTCATGCCTCATTTGAACCTCCATCAAAATTCCAACCAATGCATTCCAAAGCATGACTTACTGTGTGAAAAGATTTTTCTGACTTCGCACTTGCTTCTTTTAAAAAAACTTTAAAACTGTATCCCCTTGATACTCAATAAAGTTAGAAATTCTGAGTTTAGTTGACTTCCAGGTTTCCATCTTGTTTCCTCCTGCATGCTTCCTCCTACATGAAAGCCATTTTCAGATTAGTAGTCGGGCCAGGGAATCCATGGAAATGAATTGCCAGTGTTTTCAGTACATCATCACAAGTTATCTTTATTTCAGCTACTTATTAAGAAATCTCACAGACAATGAAGCTCTGAAACAATGAGTTAAACTTTACTGTACATAGCAACCAAAATAAGTAAGTAAGTTAAGCCTCAACCCAACTTGGCTTTTACCTGATTAATGGTGCAGTTTAGTTACAATTCCAACCAACTGTGCCTGTCTCTGATGTGCAAAGTTGTTCTTAGAAGTTTTGCGAAGGGAGAGTTCTGCAGTTGCTTTTTCATACAGATTTTTTTGTCTTTCAGGTCCATGATGTAATTGTTTTTATGATTCTTTAGATTTCTTTCATCCAAAATATTGGTTACTCTTTTGAAGTCCTTCGGTTTGCAGTTTACTTCTTTATCAGAAATAACTCCTCCACTCCTTGTTACATTTGACCTCAATTGTCTGATTGAAGGCATCCTGTCTTTGTAATTAACTCCTTAAATTCTTCAGCAAAACAGTCAGTTGTCCTTGTGGCATGAGGTATCCGGTTATCAAGCAAGTGTCAAAACAGATTTGTTCATTTAACTTTGACCTCTCTTTTCTCCCAAGCATGGCTAATCACTTTCAACCTGCTATGTAACATCTTGTCTTTGTCCCTTAATAGGTTAGGAGAAAGCTAGTCAGGTATTATCCGAGCAGCAGGAGAATCGACGTTTTGAGCATAAGATCTTCATCAGGAATGTGGGACTGAGAGATAAGGGTGGGGGGAGGGCTGATAGCTGGAAATGCAATAGGGAGATGAAATTTGGGGGGTGATGGTGATAAGTCGGAGAGGTGGGTAGAGCGGATAGGTGGAAGGAAGATGGGCAGGTAAGATAGTTCAAGAGGGCAGTGCCAAGTTGGAGAGTTGGATCTGGGATAAAGTGGGGGGAGGGGAAATGAAGAAACTGGTGAAATTGACATTGATCCTGTGTGGTTGAAGGGTTCCAAGCCTGAAGATGTAGCGTTCTTTCTCCAGGTGTCAGGTGGCTATAGTTTTTGCATGTCCTTGGTGGAGTGAGAGGGGGAGTTGAAGCGTTTGGCCACAGGATGGTGGCGCTGTTAAGTGCGTATGTCCCAGAGATGTTCCTGAAATGTTCCACAAGTTGGCGTCCTGTCTCCCCAATGTAGAGGAGACCGCATCGAGAGCAAAGGACACAGTAGATTATGTGTATGGAAGTACAGGTAAATCTCTGTCAGCTGTGGAAGGATCCTTTGGGGCCTGAGGTGAGGGGGCGGGTGTAGGCGCAGGTTTTGCACTTCTTATGGTGGCAGGGGAAGGTGCTGGGAGTGGAGGGTGGGTCGGTGGGGAGCGTGGACCCAGCAAGGGAGTCACAGGGGAATTAGTCGCAGATAGGGGTGGGGAGGGAAATATATCCTTGGTGGTGGGGTCTGTTTATCGGTGACAGAAATGACAGAGGATGATGTGTTGTATCTGGCGTTTGCTGGGGTTGAAGTTGAGGACTGGGGGGTTCTGTCCTTGTTGCAATTGGAGTGGTGGGGTTAATAGGTTCTTCCAGACAGAGTTATTGCTGTTGTCTTTGTGTGTAATGGTTTATCTTTGTTGATTCCTTCTCTCCAATTCATTAAAGTTCTGAAGTCTATAGTATCACATCAGATTCTAGGATTTAACTGCTGAGTGAAAATAGTCTCATTTCGAATCATAAAAATATCAATCACAGAAAGTGACTACTCATCGAATCATGCTTATGCTGAATGCAAATGTGTCATCCCTTAATCCTACTTTCCATAGGTTTCTACATTATAACATTTCAAGTACAAATTCAAGCATTTTTAAAAATGTATTTATAGTTTCTACCACTATCATGCAGTTGTAGATCTGCATCGTTCTTTTAGTGACAAAATATCTCTTCAACTCCCCTCTAATTCTTCTACTAATTGCCTTAATTCCTTTGGTTATTGACGTCTCTGTTAAGGGAGATAGATTCCTCCTGTTAACTGTACTTAAATCCCTGATATTTTTATCTATCATAATTAAGTCATCCTTTGTCCCTTTTAATTCAAGGGAAATAATCTCAGTCCGTCCAATCTTTGCTCATAGCTTAACTTTTTCAGTCCGGCCAATATTCTTGTAAATCTCCTATTAGCATTCTCTCATGGGATCTTATTCTTTCTACAACATGTTGAGCAGAACTCTGTGCAGTATTCTAGCTGTAGTATCATTCTGGTTTATTTTTATGGTTTGAGCATAATCACTCCCCCACTCCTTATAATCTATGACCCAATAAAGAAAAGAATGTGTCACATATTCCACATTAACCTCATTATTACCTACCCTGTTACATTCAGAAAACTGTGAACTTTGTTCCAAGGCCATTTGGACCACAAAGTTTGGCATCTGGGATTTAATCAACAAATTTTGTCTGATGAAATTTAATAGCCACCTGCTGAGATGAATTATCTGACAAGTCTGAATGCAAATGGCATCCCTTTCCCTAGTGGTATTAAATATTCGATAGGACATGTCATACGGTGAACCTATGGTAGAATTTCCCCAGTTTTCATTCCATTGAAACTACCTTGTTTTATTTCAGGCTATAAGATGTGTCGTCACCAATACAATTAAATATGATGTTCATTGCTGATGTTCCAACTGGATGCTGCCCTCTTTAACAATGTTCTCTTTGGCAAGTCCCTGAAATAAAAATAGGTGAATGTTTTATTTTAACTAATGCAGATTTCCCTCAGATGTGTCCCTAAGGTGTGCCAATAGTCAGTGCCCATGTTTTTGCCTGGACTACACTTCTTGTCTGCTGAATATTCTCAATAGGAAAGGGAATGGAGAAGAGTAAAGAGCTTTGCTCTTTCACATAGTTAGCATAAACTAAATGGACTGAAAAGTCTCAACCCATGCTTTAAAATTCAATACCCTTGTGTTAAAGGTTTGGGGATTATGTAACTCGCCATGGCAGAGGGTCTGTTTCTAACGAGATGTGGGAAATGCTGAGATGGCAGGACATGATTAAGTTACAACAAACAATCGTTCTCTGATACAGCCTTATGTCCATTACACCCAGCCAATCAGTAAATGTTCCATGTATGTTAATACAAAGTGTTCAGGTCCAAGAAGTCGCCATAGTAGAGGGCTGGGCCCTGTTCTGATCCTATAGAGAATGAAGAACCTCTTTAAGACAATTGACTGCCAATCACCTACTTCCTTCTCCCACTGGGGTAACAAGTAAAGGAATAACTAGGATAAACCATAACATGCACTTTGCACATACAGTCACAAAGGGGAGCACACATTTACTGACTATTGTTGATTTATTGACTGTACACCAAACACGAATGTGCGAGTAAATGTTTGAAATTGGACTCTGAGTTTATCTAGACTGTGTTGTCCTGGGCCATTTTGTTACCAATGTCCAATGCGGTAAGAGGCAAAATGAAGCAAGAGATCATGGTATGTCTATTCATTCAGAACATGACACATTATGATTGTGTCCAAGGAACTGCAGGCAAAACTTTAAGAACATTTTCCAGTAGATGCTGCTGGTTTTTGTTTTTGCTGAAACTACAATGGAGAAATTCCCTAATCTCTCTAATCAAAACCCTTTCTAATTGTCATTGTGCACCTACTGCTTGATGACAGCTCACCTTTTCTGATAATCCAATTGTTATTATTTGGAATAGATTTTCAGAACTTGACAATGCAACATATGCAAACAAAAATAAATCAAACATCACTGTAGCTGCAGGACAAACTGCATCAACAAGCCTTCTCAAATTTGTGACTTCTATCCCTCAAAAGCAACATGCCCATGGGAAAACCATCATCTCCAAGTTCCATTGCAAGTTGCACAGCACCTTGACTCAGATATATTATTCCTTCCTCTTCACTGGTCAATATTCTTGAACTTGAACAGCACTGTGGAAGTAATTTTACCACAATTGCTGTAATGATTCAAGAATGTGGCTCACCACCATCCTTTCATTGGTAAATAGGACTGGGGGGACATTCAGGATTGCGGCAGTCTGAAGAGTCTGCTGTGTTGGGGTCTGTGCCATACCCCAAGCAAGGTGGGCTTCTACCCTACCCCCCATTAGTCACCTCTGAGGAAAGTTTGCAGCATAAAGTAGGTAGAATACCTAGATCCCCTTTAAATTAGGATTTGGAAGATCTAGAGCTGATATGAAAACATCTAAGGGAAAGGGAGGTGGGGGAGTGCAGCAGGCAGGACACTCCCCGATAATGTCAGACATACCCACAGCCACTACCTCAACTCCCATGGTGGTATCCGTGAGTTCAATGGAGCAACAGAATTTACTAACAGAGTTTGCAAAACTCAGTGAAAAAATCAAGGGAGTACTGGGAACCAATTACTGCCTTGCTGACAAAACATGAACAGGAGTTCCGGGCCTTGGATCAGTGCCTGGAGGCGGTGGAGCAGAGGACCGCAGCCTTGGAGGTCACAATGGAGAGCTCTGGAGGGCGGGTCTGAACCGTGGAAGGTCAGGTAGACAACCACAATTTTTGAAGTCGGCCTAAAAATCTGCATATCTTGGGCTTACCTGAGTGCGAAGAAGGTGAAAACCTTGCTGATTTCCTCAAGAGGTGGCTTCCGGAGTTGCTGGACCTGGAGATCGAGTCGGGCAGGGTGAGTATGGAGCGGTCCTACCAGACCACAATGTGCAGGTCCAGGCCATTCCAGCACCCCTGCCCGGTCCTAGTGCAACTCCAGCATTACAAGGAAAAGCACTTAATAATAGAAACAGCCAGAAAAGATCCATAGGCTTTGGCTCATAAAGGTTGGAAAATGACGTTTTTTCATGACTTTTCATGACTCTTCATAGTTAAGAAAAGGAAGATAACGTGAAGAAAAAAAATGAAGAGATTTAAACACTCGACACTTTCTGAGGTACCTGGCAGTGCTATGTTTCAATCATGAGGGAGCTGTCCACAACTTCGACGAGGTGGAGAAAGTAAAAGAATTTTTGAACTCACTAAAATGATAGATTTTGGCTGAGGAGGAAGGAGCAAACAAGGCATACGGACAATGGCATAATATAACATTTTTTTTGTTATATTATTTTTGTTATATTTTGTTGTATTTCTCTCTCTTTGTTCTTCTCCCTTTTGGGGTCTCGGGCTTTATAGGCTTGGTATTGCTTTGGGGTAAAATCTGGTATGTTTTATATTATACGTGTTTGGAGGTTATTAGTTATTCTATTGTTTTCTGTTTTGCTGGATGAGGGGTGGTCACTCCTTTGATGTAAAGATGTGTGGGGTTGAGATGAGCAGGAGGAGGGATGGGCATCCATTGATAACTTGTAGGAGTGGAAATAATATGTTTTTTTCTTTGCTTGGGTTTGGGGCATGGCTTTAACTGGAAGGTGTTAGGATAGTTGTAAGGTTGGGAGTGAGTGCCCCCTATAGGCAAGTGGCGCTGTGGGGGAGGGGGTGGTGTTGGGGGGTGGAATCTCTGGGAATTTGTGATTTTTGTGTTTATTTGTTTAAGTTAGGAATAGAGGTTAGTTTTTAGTTTTAGTAGTTTTGATACTGTTGGTGGGAATAGTCTTTAGATTTGATAAAGTCTGTTTTTTCTCCACTCGTCGCACACTGAATGGGCTTCTTCCTCTAAGGGGACTGCAGGCTGTAGTGTGGAGTCTTGGCTAGCAATCTGTTCAGGTGGTGCACCCGGAATATAAAGGGGAACCATTCCCCCATTAAACGGGAGAATGTGCTCTCAAATCTTAGGAAAGAAAGGGTTGACATCACACTGTTGCAAAACACACATTTGACTGATAGGGAACACCTAAAGTTGCAGCAGGAGAGATACGATAGGCTGTTCTTTTCCTCCTTTAACTCCAAAAGCAGAGGAGTGGCCATTATGGTACGAAAGAACCTCCCATTTCAGGTGACAGATCAAATCAAGGATGAGTATGGACACTTCGTCATTCTCAAGGCACTGATACATGGTGAAGAGCACTGAACATTTACTGTCCCCTGGCGCACCCTGTCAAATTTTCTGGATACAGTCTCTAAATTAATGGCTCTTGGGGTACACCACATGATTTATAATTGTCTCATGGACCTTGGGTTAGATAGGATGCCAAGAGGACTGTCAGGTACACCTTGGCAGTCTAGTCAGTCAATGGACTTGTGTGAGGAGTTGGGGCTAGTAGATCTGTGGAGGTGCTTCCACCTGAATGGGAGGAACTTTACCTTTTACTTCAACCTGCACAAGTGCCACACATGAATTGATATGTTCTTTGTTCCATCAGTTTATTTGGATTTGGTGTTAGCCTGCAGAATTGGGAGCATAACTATTTCGGACCATGTGGCAGTATATTTGGATTTTAAGACCAAAGGAAATGGAGTAGGCATGCGGCAATGGCGCATGGATCCATTTTTGTTGAAGGATGACAACTTTGTACAGTATGTTACAAGAGAGATCAGGACTTTTTTGGGACACCAATTGGGGTATGGCCAACAATCTGTCAGTGCTCTGGGAGACCACCAAAGTGTTCTTAAGGGGTATGATTATTTCATTCTCAGCAACAAGAAGGAGACAGAGAAAAGAGTAGCAGTGGATGCTCAAGGCCTGAAAGAAGGCAGTCAAATCGGCATATTATATCAGACCATCTGTGGTCAAATTACAATGGGTCATGGCTCTCTGGGTTGCTGTGGACTCACTGTTCACACAAGAGGCAAAGAGAGGGGTCTCCTTTGTAAAACAAAGGCTGTTTGAAAATGGGGATAAGCCACGTAGAGGGATGGAGATGCAAGAAATGGAATCCTTCTTTGAAAACTTCGACCTCCCTGGTATAAATGCAGATCAGGCCAGATTCTGAGAGTTCTATGCAGAGTTATACTGGTTGGAGGGCTGTGGGGATGGAGATGCGAGAATGGAATCCTTTAAAAACTTGGACCTCATCGGTATAAATACAGATTAGGCCACCCTTTTAAATGCACTGCTGACAGCACAGGAGGTGCAGGAGGTGGTAAAGCAGCTCCAAGGTTGTAAGGCACCTGGCCCAGATGGATTCCTGAGTGAATTTTACAAGGAGTTCAAGCAAATGTTAACTGAACCACTGTTGTGTATAGCCAGGACTGTCTTTCACCCTCTCTTAGGGAGGCTAATATCTCCCTTATCTTAAAGAAAGGGAAAGACCCCAAGGATTGCGCATTGTATAGATCCGTCTCATTGTTGAATGTGGATTTTAAAATTCTATCAAAGGTGTTGGCTCTGAGACTGGAGAGGGTGCTGCCTGTTATTATAAAAGAGGACCAGATGGCTTTTGTCAAGGGCTGCAGCTCCTCCAATAATATCAGGTGGGTGTTGAATATAATGCAAATATGTCAGCAGAGAACGATTCCAGGTTTGGTGGTCTCCCTGGATGCAGAAAAGGCTTTTGATCGTGTGGAATGGTCATATCTCTTTGCTGTTCTAGATCGTTTTAATCTGGGATGGGCCTTCGTCAGGTGGGTGGCAGTGTTTTATAAGGTGGCAGTTATTATGTTGGGGTTAAAACGAGCAATTTTGGTGAGGGGAGGGGCAGCTGACAGGGATGTTTTTACCTGGGCACTTGAACCACTGGTGGAGGCTATCTGCAAAGTCCCTGAAATAATGGCACCAAAATTTGGGAGTTGAGGAACACAAAATCACTCTTTATGTGGACGATGTCCTTTTGTTTTTGGCTAACCTTGAAAAGTCCATACCCCAACCAATATAAAAAATTAAATTATTCGGTAGCTTTTTGGGATACAAAATAAATTTCACAAAGTCGGCAGTGATGTCTGTGTGGTGGTGGTGGTGGTGGTGAGGTGGGGGGGGGGGGGGTGGGGTGGGGGCGGGGGGGGGTGGGGGGGGGGGAGGAATAGTTGGTGAGGTACCAAAACTGAAGGACAGAATGGAGTTTCCTTTTAGATGGTCACAGGAAGGTTTTCTCTGTCTGGGAATTTTTATTACCCCTTGCTTCCAGCAGCTGTAAGGAGTGAACTTTGTGCAGCTGTTTGAGAGGATAAAGCAGGACTTGCAGCGATGGGAGGGACTACCCATATTGTGGCTAGGCTATATATCCTGGATTAAAATGAATGTTCTTCCTTGATTGTTATATCCAATGAGGATTCCCCATACAGGTGTTGCAGAGGTTTGCAGAATGGCCTGGATCATTTATTTGGTGCCATAGTGCCCCTTAATGAAACTTACCAAGTTGCAACATCCGCAGGATAAGGGGGTGGTGGTGTGGTGGACCTCCCAGATTTGAGGAGATAGCAAACAGACACCATGTTGTCATGGAGGTGAATGGGTGTACAATGACTTGAACTTGATATGGTTTGATGTGGAGGCCTTGCAGGCAAAATGTTCCCTCATAAACTTACTGTTCATGGTTAAGGTGAGATCGATAGTTGAATACTGTGAAAGTTCGATTACATAAATATGGTGAAAGCATGGAGGATAATGCAGCAGAGTGAGGGCAATTTGCTTAAGACTTCGCCGTTCACCTGGTTAGTGGGACCCCAGGATTTAGACCGGGGTCAATGGACGCCAGCTTTAGAGCATGAGAGGGTAAAGGAATCTCCTGTCTGGGAGATCTATTTGAGGGAGAGGTCTTGATTTTTTTAGCCAATTAGGTTAGAAATACGGAATCCCTAAGAGGGACCTTTTCCAATATATCCAGGTTAGGGATTACATTCAGAAGAAGACTACACTTTTGACCCAGCCCTACAAGTTGAATATAGAATGTAAAGTGCTCCGATGTGGCGGCACTCTCTCAGGTAGTGCCATATATCATCTGCAGAGAGGGAATTCCCTGGGGGGGTATGGAGAGACTCCGTGAGATCTGGAATCAGGAGTTGGGGGACGAATTCTCTTCCGAAATGTGGGAGGATTTATGGGGAAATGTAAAGAAGATTTCAATATGCAATAAGGCACAAGTGATGCAATTGAAGATTCTTTGCGGGGCCCATAAGGTGCCAGAGAGGTTAGTAAAGTTTAAAAAAGGATCTTCCCCGAAATGTCCCAACTGTAAAAACAGTATTGGCACCCTTACACATTGCTTTTGATCTTGTTACAAGATCCGTGGATATTACAGATATAGTGAATGGGCTGAACAGGATCCTGGAAATGGAAGTTAGGGAAGTTAGCCTCCTTTTGGGGCTACCGAATCTTCCCTGTTTGGGTGTGCGTGGGAAAAGGTTATTCAACATTCTTACGCACTGTACAAAGAAAAGCATCCTAATGAATTGGATATCAGAAAAGCCTTCAGGTCTTGTAGGGTGGCGCACACATGCAATGGAGCATGTCTCTCAGGATTACCTGACCAGTATGGTGCGCCGGGAAGCGGAGCAATTTTATAAGACATGGTGGCCCTTTCTAAATTGTATAGACATGGATCTGTCAGCAGTATTGATTAGGGCCTTTATATAGACACGAGAGCCATATATGACGGTCCGGGGACCCTGGGGTGGTAAGGCCTGGTAAATACGAGTATAATCACTGTTGCTCCCGTGGATGGGAACCTTGATGGAGGTGCAAGGAGTGGAGTAATGTAATATAGTACAATATAGTGTAAGCTAAGTTTAGTGGATTGTAATTTAATGTTATTTTATTTTATTTGAGGTTGTGCTAATTTGTAAATATGAGTCGACTGTATCTTAAAGAATATTAGGCAGTTTATTGTTAATGCTACTGCAATAGAGCATAATAGTACAATATTATTTCTATTTTTTCTGTACTTTTGTACTTTTATAATTTTTTTTGGTTTGTGTTTTTGTCAAAAAGTGAAAAACTTTTTTCAATAAATATATACATTTAAAAAAGGACTAAGCAAGAAATGCTGGCCAAGAGACTAATTTGTCACAGATTCCCTTTAGGATGAAATCCAATTTACCACAGGGAACTAATTTGAAAACACCCAAAAAATGAGCACAAGGATCATAATATATGATTATCCTGAACTCATTCAGAGTAATGAAGGTTACACGACTTGTTTACGATACATGGGCTGAGTCCCAGACTGGGGATCAAGAGATTCGTGGGTCAAGTCCATACATATTTGGCTTTGTTTGGTTTGGGACAATTTCCATAACTTAAATACTTTGAGCCAAAATTGATTATCTCACCTGACACACTTTGCAGTTGAAGACAAGTCTTTTACAAGAAGCTGCTGGCATCAGTGCTGTGCTCTTCTTTAGTATTGCCAGTCACCACAGTATCATTGATAATGCATTCACTTCCAGGCATATTTTCAGTAAGTCTGTCCATTTGTTATCTAAAATATCTTGACTGTCAGATAAACTGAAAGATAGTTTTTGGAAGCAGTATCGTTCCAATAATGTTCTGAAATTTCCTTCGATATCTTTGGCCTGTGTTCAGCATCTAATTTGGATAAGAATTTAGTTTTAGTGACTTGGATATAATTACTCTAATGTTAGAAATTTTTGTGGACATTTCTTCAAAGAAGGTTTGCGAAATCTTGGGTTCAAAAATATCCTAATTATTATATCTTTCTTTAGCATGTACGCAATCGAGCTGCAGTAAGCTTCTCTTGTATGTGAATACTGCAGTTTCTGATGGAATTTCATCTTCTCTGAAGTGCAGTGCAGCATCACTTTTGAAGTTTCCTAGTGCACTCCCTATTGTTGCTGACAGCATGCTGCTATTGCTTTTTGTTTGGGTATTTCCAGTTGTAATTTCCCATTGCATCTTTGGAAGCAAATTTCTTACAAGAAAGATCAGTGCACCACGTGACTTGCAAAGGCTTATAATGCAGGGCAATTTTGCTGTAGGTGATCACAGTTCACATACAGCTTGCATTCAGTGTCCCGGTATTGTACCTGTACTGGTGACTGTACTTAATGCTTGCAGATGTTGGTTTTTTGGTTACAAGTGCTTCATATTTTATGCTAACTTTAAAAAATGTGTCAATATAATGACCTTTCATTTCCTCAAAAAGATATATTTGGAAAGCTCAACATGAGTTCAACCTATAAACAGTTCCATTATCCACTTGGACAGTTCAGCCCTTGCAAAGTCAGTCACCACGCTTATAATCTCAGTAACTCCACATGACACTTCCCCACAAACTGACCCATTGATTTCTGTGGTTGTCGTCTAGAAGACGAAAGCTGTAGATAGTGAATTCTCAATTTTGTATCTATAAAAAGTTGCTTTTCCGGTATTTCCCATGGCTAGCTCAACAACTTTCTGATTCTCTTAAGACATTCCTGAGGTGTTGACTTTGTGTGGTCCCTCACTTCCACTGGCTATTTTTAATGTTGTTGCTTGTGTACCCAGTTCTATGAAACTAAATCTAAAATTTATAGTTCTATCCTTTGTTTAGAAAGCTCACATTTGAGTAGGACAGCTGTGGCCTTCACGTGAGGGAATTTAGTTTTCATCTTTCTCATGTTCCTTGTCTTATTTTTTAATTTGTTCACCAGACTTGAATGTTGCTGACTAGCATTTATTGTCCCTGCAGAAGGTGGTGGTAAGCTGCCTTCTTCAACCTCTGCAGTTTTTGTGGTGTAGGGGGAGTTCAAGAATTTTGATACAGCAACAGTGAAGTAAAGTTGACATAGCTTCTAGCCAGGATGACGTGTAGCTTGTCCTTGCCCTACTAACTAGTAGAGGATGCAACTTTGGAAGATGCTTTGAAGGAGATATTGTGAGTTATTGCAATATGTCTTATTGTTATACACACTGCTGCCACTTTGCATTGTTGGTGAAGGGAGTGAAGGTGATGGATGGGGTGCCAATCAAGCTGGGTGTTTTGTCCAGGATGATATCAGACCTCTTGTAGATAGTTGGAGTGAGCACCAAGCATCTTTTCTTGTGTTATCACGAGTAACATAGATTGAGTAGTGGAGATTTATGTTTACCTGAAAAGCTCAAACAGGTTTATTAACAACTTAAACTACAAATGTTGGTTTCAAATAACAATGAATGCAATCCCCTGCTAGCATGCTGCTGCTTGACTGCACATGGCAGAATATCATGTGTTTTATATCCTGTCCGTGTCTTATTAACACGTCAAGCTCTGAAAGCACTACTGAACACTATTGTACTCACTCAACCTGCTTCTGTTGGACAAGACAATGAAATAAAGTTAAAGCTCTTAATACTAAGAGCACATTGACCAACCTTATATAAATGTACTTTGCAAACTACTCGATGCTGCTAATATCTCCTGTACCAATTTGATAGGAGTTGAATATATTAAAAAAGCAATAGCCACAGTCGCTTTCACCGTGAGTAGCAATGGGGTCTTTGCCCTGCTATGAGATTGGAATTATGGCCTCCTACTGGAGCCCTTCTCCCACTTCTCCAGACGTCGGCTACATCTCCCAATTATACTCAATTTCAAGAAGATGACTTCCCTGTGCACTCATGTTTTGGAGAAACTGACTTGGGCAGAAACATTGAAGTCAACGGAAATATACTTCAGCATTTATCCCAGCACTCCCCAGTGCAAGAGACCACATTTTTCACTTTGGGTAATACAAACAGAAAAGAATGTTGGCCTGCTATAATTGGAAAATCTGCTTTAATTGGAAAACCTGCTATAATTGGAAAACCATGATTTTTTTTGCAACTTGATAATCAAGTGTTACATATTGTTGAGCTGTGCAATATAAAGTTGAATTCTGGAAGCAAAAAGAGAGACAGTTTGAGACTGAATGGGATCAAGAATATTTTGCTACAAGGAAATTCTGTTTCGCAACAGCTCTCCAATTGGTTGAGTTTCAGAGTGTTACAAAGCTGTGAGTGTCAGGAGCAGCAGAAGGTGGTAAAACATTTAGAATAGGCAGACAGAGCCCGTCTCTGTCTCTCTCTCTCTCCCCATGTAAGTAAAATATCAGAAAACACCAGAAAGCTTAAAACAGTTGAAGGATGACCGTCACCCTTTGGTTAACAGCATTTCATCACTGCAAAAATAAAAATGATTGTGAGAGGAAAAGGGCTTTCCAACTTGAGGTGTGAATTTTGATCTTCCCTGTCAATATTTTTTCCACCAATGGTATAAATGCTAAACCAGTTGTCAGTCTCAATCTGATTGAATGCTTGTGCATTTGGAATTGAAGGAGTATGATTTAAGTTGCATAAATTATAAACATTTTCTTCCATTGTTCTTGATACAAGTTGTGTGTTATAATAAATAGAGATAATTTTACAGTTGCAATACTCATCAGTTCATTCAGCAAAGTAAGTGATTTCTGACTTGTCAGTTGTATTTCCACAAGATCCCACAAAATTTATTGATCTTCAGGATATCAGGGAGTCTCTTCAAAGCTTTCCTTGTTTTTGTCTAACTCCCAGAATCTGAAGGACTGAAATAGACCCATGACTCAAACTGGATGGGCTGCTTTTTACTGGCAACATTAGCATATGGCAGATCATAAAAATAAGAAAAGGTTCCTAATTCGTGTCTACCTTTCATGCTGGCAAAATTGTACTAGCTAACTTACCTTAGTTTGTAATTTATCCTTTTCCAAAGTAATCTGTGTAAATAATAAATGGCTAGGATGATTTTCCAACAATTTTAGAGGTTGTTGTGATGTCTGGACAAATACTGTATCAGAAGGGAACCTTTAAAACACGAGATTGACTGTGTGAAAGGGAGAGTTAAAATTTGCAGAGTGACTCTTACTAGCCTCAAGTTTGTCCCAGACTGCAATAGCTGATGTATGCCGTATGAACAAGAATTAGGTTAGAGATTACCATGTAAGGTTATATGCAATAAATGAAGCAAATTGGTGAAAAGGAAAATAATTAAGAAAAATGACATTTTTACATGTTCTTTTAAGATATCACAATGAGAAGATCGCATATTGAACATCAACTGTGCTCAATATGCGAATATACTCCGTTTGTATAATACTCTGCTGAAGTAAAGGAATTTAGCTAAAATGCCTGACCAACTTTGTAGCTGCTCTGCTGAATGCTTTCAAATTTAAGTTCCCAGTGATGTAATACTTTCAAACTAAGGGGCATCTAGCCCAGGGCAGACAGTGACAAGGATTCAGTTTCTTTGCCAATCTGTTTTAAAAATCTCTGCCCACTCTTTATAGAGCTGTGGTGATTTGGTCAGGGAACAGGATCAGATCTGCTACTGGCTGCTGTTATCACAGATTTAAGAGGCCGTTATCATATTTTTAGAACACTTGCCAATGAATCATTGATAGATGCCACTTCAGAAGCTATCAATATTCTTGGAAGCTGTTTCTAGTATCCTGACTTCCACAGCTATTCCTTATTCTGTTTGACCTTCCAAAGTGCTTTCCAGTCTGGGAGAAATTTTGTGTATTGCATAACAAATATGGAAAAGTGGAATCCTTCCCCTTAAACATCAATTTAACCATGTGCATGAAAACAATTTTCATTGTCTACACAGAAGCCATTATGTTTCATATATAACTCGAAACCAAAATGCCTAATACAAGAACCAGAACACCAGAATGTATTAAGTCAGTTGATAGGAAGATGACTGAATTACTCATCGTGAGACGGAAAGTGAAATTGGTACACACAGAACAGTAGGACAACAGTGGGGTGCACTTTTTAAAAAGAGAATACGAAGATACAACATAAGCATATTCTGTTGAAACCAATGAAATTTCAAGCTGTTCGCTGGGCCTTCTGCTCTCAGGATCCTGGACACATCACTTCTTGTGTGCATTGGTAAATCTGGGATTCTCTCATGGAGACACTGCTGTAGCTTCAACTTGTCGGATACCCTACTACAAAGTGACATTTCCCTTTAAGCCTTTAAGAAGCTGCACTGAAGCTGTATATGCCTCCCCACCAGCAGTGTTAGGTCAATGAAGTCAATTGCCTGACTTCCAGTTTGCCCTATTGAAACTTTTAGAAGAAAATCACATCAGATTGTTACTACCCACTGTGATGGGGGAATCAACAAAAACTTTCCTTATTTTCTGCACCAGATTAAACAGGCTTTAAACAAAAAAAATCATTCCACTTGAATTAAACAGCCAGCACAGCAGAGTCTGCAGACAGAGATGAAAGACTGCATTAAAAGATTGAATCTGTCAACTGGGACTAAACATCGAATACAGTTAAGATATGGCTAAACATGTGCACTCAGTTTAAATACCTGATAGACAAAAACGAATAGCACTCGTAATTGTTTATCTACATATGCTAACGCAACTTAAAGTGAAGGGCAGATCAAAGATTAACCAACTGAAACCTAAAGGATGCTGCCTGAAATTCTGTGTGGGGAGAAATACAATGATTAAATGTTTGCATTTAAGGCACCTCTCATAACCTCAACGGCTTTACAACAAACAGTCCAGTTTAGTCAATTCTGTGACAGTGCAAATTGCTCCCACAAACAGCAATGTAATATCAGCCAGATAATCTGTTTTAATGATGTCAAATAAAATGCTAATTATAGGCCTGGAAACCAGGAATAAGTCCTTTGCTGAGTACAGGGTATTCTACAGCACCAACGACTCACTTTCTGATTCACCAAAACATTTGCATTGAATGTGTTGCTGTGCACAAAATAAACTCATCGCAAAGAGTAGAAATGAGCCAAAGTGCCTGTTTTGGAGTTATTTATGGTTTTACAATTATTTAATTATGCTCAGATATACTGTCAGGCATTTAAAAAAATAATAATTTACTGCGAATGTTAATTGTGGGCCCAACTCGAAATGCCCTTGACAAGGTGTTGGTGAGCTGCCTTTGTGACCTATGCAATCCATATGGTGATGTAACACTACATTGCTATAAAGTAGACATACTCTAGGATATTGGCTCAGTAATAAGGAAGGCACAATAATATACTTCCAAGTCAGGACAGTATGAGACTCAGAAAATGGTGATCCCATGTGCCTGCTGCCCTTGTTCTTTTAGGCAAAAGAAGTCATAGGAAGGTTCTGACAAAAGGTTCTCAGTGAATTGATCTTGTAGATGGTGCACGTCAGCCCACTGAGCATCAGTGGTGAAGAAAATGAATGATAAAGGTCATGAATAGAGTCCTAATCATGAGCCTTGTTCACCTAAGTTTCCAGTTATTGGTAGCGCCTAAGACATTGATGGTGAGAGATCAAGCAATAGCAAAAGCTGTAGAATTTCTAGGAGTGATGATTAGGTTTTCTCTTGTTAGAAATGAAGCACAGCACCAGGGCACCAGGTTCGATTCCAGCCTCGGGCAACTGTCTGTGTGAAGTTTGCACATTTTCCCCATGTCTGCGTGGGTTTTCTCCGGGTGCTCTGGTTTCCTTCCACAGTCCAAAGATGTGCAAGTCAGGTAAATTGACCATAGTGTTATGTGCATTAGTCAGAGGGAAATGGGTCTTGGTGGCTTGCTTTTCGAAGGGCCTGTTTCCACACTGTAGGGAATCTAATCTAGAAATGGTTGCAACAGAGAAGGGTGACTTTCAGCTATCATATTCACGCCAGGTCTTTGAAGGAGCAATTCAGCTGGTGCCATCACCTGCCTTTTCCCTGTGACCTGCAATTTTTCCTATTTCAGATGATGATCAAATTTCCTTTCAAAAACCTCAGTTGAACCTGAGTCGATTACCCTGTCAGGCAGTATGTTCCAAATCTCAAACACTCACTGAATGAGTTTCTTGTCATATCTTCATTGCATCTTTTGCCAATTACCTTAAATCTGTACCCTGTCATTCTTGATTCGTCCACTATTAGGAGCAATTACTCGTTATCTTGAAGAAGGTGGGGCTTGAACCAGAGCTTTCTCGCTCTCACTATCTATTCTGTCCAGACCACTTATGATTTTGAATGTCCCTCATAAATATTCTTTCAACTTTCTCTTCTCCAAGGAGAATAGTTTCAACTTATCTATTCCTCCTATATAACTGGTCCCTTATCTCTAGAATCCTTCTTGTGAAACTTTTCTGTACCAAGGTGCTTAGATGCTTCAATAGAAGTTGAACTAGTATTTTATATAAGTTTTAACATAATTTCCTTTTGTACGCTATACCTCTATTAGTAGAACCTAGGATATAGCATGCTCTATTGACTACACTCTCAACCTGTCCTGCCATCTTCAATGATGTATGCATACATCCAACCAGGTCTCTCTGTTTCTCCATTCTCTTTATTTTATATCATGTTACTCCATTCTTCCTAACAAAATGAATCATACTTCAGATTTCTCTGCAACAAATTAAATTGAACACTCATTTACCATTTCTATCAAGCTATGTCCTTCTGAGGTTCTACATGAACTTCCCCAAGACGTTGAGAGCTATATACATTGATTGGTATTGCAAAGAACTTCTTGTTGGTCCAATGCTATCAGCCCACACTACGGACATAATATTGTCAATATTAAATGAACAAGAGCAAGTCTGGATGATCGTGAATGGTATTTGTTATGCTGATGCAGTGAATTATGGGCCATTATTCTTTTATTATGTGGTTTGAGGCAAACTATTCGAGGATGAGGCAAAGTCAAAACTGTACTCAAGCTTATACTACAAAGTAACACTATTTATTATGCTTTAATATTAAATACTGCTATAAATGATGGTCATAGACATGCCAGGTTCTGACTTCTAATTATATCAGATATGGACTGGTCTGTTCTATCTGTTCATGACAATGTGCTCTGAGGTGTCCTCCTTACTGCAGAACATTACAGTGTGGTATTGTTCTTCCAGAATGTTCTCACTTCATCAACTCTGTGCCAGTTATACTCAGTGATGTGCAGTTGTGTGTCATCGTAGCAAGATTGCTCTAGGGTCCCATTGCCCTTTATATCAATGTTCTATGTTTGTAATTAGCATCTAATATAGAAACACAGAAACTAGGTGCAGGATAGGCCATTCAACCCTCTGAATCTGCTTTGCCATTCAATATGATTATAGTTAAAAATGTTGGACTATAACCTAGTGTTGTGTGTTTTTTAACTTTGTACATCCCAGTCCAACACTGACTCCTCCAAATCATGACTATGATCATGGTTGATTCTCGATCTCAATATAAAATAAAGCTGCTCCTTTAACAAGGTTATGCTGTCCTTGGCTTTTCTTTTCAGAGAGGTCGTAAAGGACACAGACTCTGAAAAGTCTGGAGATGAAGGGTTTCAGGGCCAATTCGATAATAGTTAGTAGAGACTGCCTCAGGAAAAAGGCTTTCGAGTTTAAAAAAATGCTTTTACATGAAAGGGGAGCGGCCAGTTCTCCAAGCTCAGCTTTCTCTGGTTTGGTTTGGTTTTTAGCAGTGGTTTGGAAAAAGCTGCTGGACCCAAAGAAGCAGGTCCAGGCTGGCGCTCTTTCTCTCTCATGGACTTCTATCCTGTAAGGTCCTGTGTTTGATTTTACCTTTTGTTTCAAAGACTTTTAAGGGAATTGTTGCAAGTATTTGGAACAGCATCATTAAGTTGGGATGGTCTGTTGGGTTTTCAGATAGGCTGAGTTATTCAGTATTCTGTTCTCTTTTGTTTGTGTTTCATTCAGTAATCTTGTCAATAATTCTGGTTTGTTTAAAATTAAGTTGTATGACCAGCTGATTCTCTCCTGGAATATCCAATTCACACCTGCTTAAAACCACTAGCAAAATTAGGGTCTGGGCTACCTTCTTGAAATGTTTTGAGGAATCTGGCCTGGTCCATAACAGATATCTTATTCCTGTTTTCTCCTCATACCCTTCATGCCCATAAATCCAAAAAAGTTATCTCTCTTTCTTGAATTCATCCAGTGATTTAGGTTGTACAGCCTTCTGTAATGGTGAATTCCACATATTCACTCCCCTCTGTATGAAGAAATCTCTCCTTATTTCACTCCCAAATGGTCTACCCCGTATCCTAGAGACTTATGCCCTGGTTCTGGAATCCCCAACCAGACAAGACATCCTCTCCCATCTCGGCTCTCCAGCCCCATTAGAATTTAATATATTTCAAACACCTTCTTCGAAACTCTAAAAATATATAGTTCTGACGAACCAATCTCACTTCATAGAACAACCCTGCCAAGTCCTGTATCAGTCTCGTGGAACCTCCACTGCATTCCCTCATTGGTAAGTATACCTTTTCTTAGATAGGGAGTCAACAACTGCACACAGTACTCCAGGTGTGGTCTCACCGAGGTCCTGTGTATTTGCAGTAAAAAATCCCTACTTCTGAACTCAAATTCTCTTGCAATGAACGACAACATATCTTTTGCCTTCCTAATTGCTTGCTACACTTGCCTGTTAACTTTAATTGATTGCTGTACAAGGATACCCAGATTCCTTTGTACATTCACACTTCCTAACTTATTACACACTTAGATGATATTCCACCTCTGTTTTTCACATTGAAGTGTATAACTTCCCATTTGTTTACATTGTACTGCACCTGCCATGTATCTGCCCACTCACTCAACTTGTCTAAATCACCTTGAACACTCCTTTCATCATTCTCACAACTCACAATCCTACCTAGTCTATTTCATCAACAAATTTGGAAATGTTATTTTTGATTGCCTCATCCAGGTCATTAATATATTGTGTGAATAGCTAGAGCCCTAGCGTTGATCCCTGTGAAACCGTACCAGTGACTGCTTGCCACTCAGAAACAAAGCAATTCATTCCCACTCTGTTTCCTATCTGCAGACCAATTCTTGAACTATGCCAGTATCTTCATCTCTATTCCATGTGCTTTAGTTTTGCCCACAAACCTCTTATGAGGGACCTTGTCAAAATCCTTCTAAAAATCCAAATACATAACATCCCTTATCCTTATCTATTCCACTAGTTAAGCCTTAAAAAGGCTATGATCATAGAATCCCTACAGTGGTGATAGAGGCCATTTGGCCCATCAAGTCCACACTGAATCTCTGAAGACCATCCCACTGCATTAACTATGGCTAATCCATCTATCCTGAACACTACAGGGCAATTTAACATGACCAGTCGAGCTAACATGCACATCTTAGGACTGTAGGAGGAAACCAGAGCACCAGAGAAAACACACAGACACAGAGAGAACATGCAAGCTCCACAGAGACAGTCACCCAAGGCTGAAATCAAACCCAGATCCCTGGCACTGTGAGGCAACAGTGCAAACCACCATGTCACTGTGCCACCCTGTACTCCTGTAAATTTGTTAAGTGTGATATGTCATAGAGTTTTCCTACTTGGATAAAATATATTGTTAAATTTATTGAGATTAATAATTTAATACAAGAGGTCCTTGAATTATGAACTCCGACACACAAATGCATGTAGTTAGAAATGTGATCCCATACAGGGGTGTAACTTTAAAGTTACATACTAACTTTTCCTGTATTTATGATTATCTGTTTCACGTTATCCTGCACTGTGTTCTGACTTACATTCAAATTGACTTGAGAATGAGAAAACCATTAAAAACCCATGGACTGCCTGTATGTTACATAATGTACCTACTGAATTTAAAAATTTAACTAACCATGGAGCAATCTGCCTGATACTAAACCCCTGCTTACTTGTTTTAATAATTTGTGGAACTCCAAATTAACCATCTGTTATCTTATCCCAATATCTACATTAGTGTTTTGGAGATCAATGCTATTTGAGCTTGTGAGGTCAGCAGGTATTGCGAGAATTCTGGGACTTCACAATCAATAAACTGATGCATTAATCCAAAATCACTGGATCAATAAAGAAAAGAGACTTGCACTTCTATTGTACTTTTTTAGACTACAGGACACCCCAAAGTGCTTTACAGTAAATAGATGACTTCTGTATTTAGTCACTTTGAAATTAAGGAAATGCAACAGCTAATTTGCGTAATTTCCCACAGCAATCACTGTGACATTAATCAGTTATTTAAAAGTGATATTTATTGAAGGATATAAATAGAGCAGGACATTTGGGATTTCTTCTTTACTGTTCTTTGAGATAGTATCATGGATCTTTTACATTTGACTGAGACACCAAATGGGCAACGAAAACAGAAATTGCTGGAAAGGCTCAGCATCTGTGGAGAGAAATTAGAGTTAATGTTTCAGGTACAGTGAACCTTCCTCAGGCTTGGTTTAAAGTCTTATCTAAAAGATCATTTCTCCCTAACTACAGCAATTAGTGTTAGCCTTCGTTTTGTTTGAGCAAACTTCTTGGGATTGGGATTTAATGCCACAGCCTTCTGACTCAGTAGTGATTATGGTACCAGCTGAGCGTTGATGGATTTATCGTTACCTTTTAAAACCACATCATAGAGTTGTTTCATAAAACTGGTTTGCAAACAGTATAAATCTAGGAAACTAACAAATATTAAAATTCAGCTTACTAAATTATCTTACACAAACTAATTCAAATCATATCAATATTTTTTATCTCTATTAGAATAGATAGGATACTAAGCAAATGAATTTACTTTTTCTTGTCAAACCATCAAAGAGAAAAACATATACATACTACATTTTTAATTCAACATCTTAGAACCCAATTTGCAGCATGTAGACATTAAATATTAAAGAATGCAAATTATTTAGTGGGTGGAATTAATGATTGAAGTTACAGCGCCAGTGCAGCATTACTTCCTTTTCTGATTATAATTTGATATTAGGCTCAGAGCCTGAGATTGACATAAATTTGACAAGATTTGTAAATGATTAGACTTCTGAATCACCTGACAAGTTAATAATTTTAAATAGTATGGTCTTTTGGATATATTAAACATCTAATTAGTTCATTTTATCGCGGATATGGTTGCAGCTTTGGCAGTGATTCCAGAAGCTTATGTAACCTTGACTTTCTCAACTGGTGCAGCAGAGATAGTAGCCATGCCTTCATCCAGACTGATGGTGTCAGTCAACTTGAACCATCAAAATGATGAGCCTGGCTAATGGTGTAATGTCCTTTACCTCTGTACCCAGTTTCAAAGTAGATTGACCTCTCACAATGTTAGATATATTTTGACTCGCCTTTGTACAATAAGTTCACAAATGAACCTCCTCAGTTTTAACCAATCTAAGCGGATTCATCGCTATACTTGCCGATCGCTCTGAAATGTTACACCAGGGATTTCAAGACCTCTAGTTAGCTAAGAAACAAATAAGACAGACATGCCAGGTATGAAGTTTTTTTCTAACCTTTTACATTGAAAAATGACCTTTATATTTCTTGGCAGGAGTGAATTTTGTAACTGATTGGTAAGCAGGTTGATGGAGGAGGAGTTTTCAGTGCTGTCATCTCAGGGGACTCATTGCAAGTCCCAGGCTGTCCCTCGTTAACATGAGATAATTGAGCTATCAATTCTCAACACAGGAAGCACACCAATGTGACAGTGGGAAATCAGGATATGTTGTTACTTTTCAATTACCTGCAGCGAGAGTTTAAAAGGGATCTTCATATTTCCTGTTGCATATAGTTAGGTAGTTCTGTGCAGCAGCAGACAGCTTGAGCATAGAGCTTGCAATATATTCCCTTAAAACAACAGGAGTCCAAACAGGAGTACCATATATCAGGCTGTTTTTGAGCACATTTCATCAAATTCCCTTAAGGTAAAAACAAACAAAAGACGTTGCAAGAAAATGTCTCTTGAAAAACAGTCTGTGAATCTTTCACATCAACAGAAGAAAATGAGGGACAGGAAATGCTCTTCATTCATGGTGTGTGGAGTATTGTGAGTAAATCTCTACTTTCATCACGCCATCCTACCACCAAATCCTGCCCCTCCCAACACCTACTGTCACCACTAACACTACGACAGGGAAAAAAACCAGGACAAAGAAAATTCCTCTCTAACACCCTTAGGAAATTAATACTGTCCAGGAGATCCTATAGACCAAGTATCAACCCTTCTGTACTTTAATTCCTTCAGCCTTCCGCACAATTATAGGTGTTTTCCTCTTTCCCACTCTCCTCATTATTATTGATTATATGGGCAGAAAAACCTATTTCATCTTCACCTCTTACCGAAGGTTAGTGACCTGATCTATTAACTCTTTCTATATCCATAGATGCGATCAGACCTGCTAATAATTTCAACACTTTCTGTTTTGCTTTTCAGATTTCCACAATCCACTGTTATTTGTTTTTGCATTAAGAGCTATGCCTCTATAGTGATGTTTCCATGTTTTAGTCTAGTTACAGACATCAAAATCAAACCTCCTGGCATGTCTGTTTTATTTCTTTCTTAGTTAACTAGAGATGTTGAAATCCCTGGTGTGGTGGTTCAGGCTGATTGGCAAGTGTAGGTAGAGATGAACATGAGTAATGCATTACACTTAGATTGGTTAAAACTAAGTTGGTTCATTTGTGAAGCTAGTGCATAAAGGCGTGTGAAAATATATCTGTGCAAGAAGGCAATCTACACTGAACCTGGATGCAGAGGTAATACATAAGACAACAATAGCCTGGCTCATAAATCTGATGGTTCAAGGTGACTCACACCATCAATTTAGAGGAAGGTATGACTACTTTGAGAACTTGCCAAAGAGTGAGACAGGAACAAATACATAGGTTTTGCTGCAGCAAAGATAGCTCATGGACTTCTTGAGTGTGGAAATATGTTCCTCTCCAAATCACACACTATACTGATGTGAAACTATATCAACATGCTTTCACGGTCACTGGGTCAAAATCCTGGAATTTTTCCCTAACATCATGGTAAGTTTACCTATATCATGTGACTGCAGTTGTTACAGAAGGTGACTCAGCACAACTTTCTTAAAATCAAAGTTAAAAATCACTTGGAGCATCAGAACCACCTGATGAAGAAGTGGCACTCTGAAAGCTAGTGCTTCCAAATAAACCTGTTGGATTATAACCTGATGTTGTGTGGTTTTTAACTTTGTCCATCCCAATCCAACACCAGCACCTCCAAGTCATGGCTCCTCAAAGTCAAACAGGGATTGGCAATAAATACTAGTCTAGTTAGTGATGTCCAAATCCTGTAAAAGTATAAATGAAAAATGTTTCCATTATAGTTAGAAAGCTTTAATTTAAAAGGGAGGAAAACTTGTCACAATTAAACAGCAACTGTTCCAATGTAATAACATCCCATAAACACACTCTTTGCAAAGGCAAAGTCAGTAAAATAAATTGTCTCACATGCAATTCTGGCAGAGAGAGAGAGAGAGAGAGAGAGAGAATCCAAGCTTTTTAGTTGTATCAGGGAGAGAGAGAGAGAGAGAGAGAAGCTTCCACAGCCAACTTCCAAAATCTGAACTACAATTGAAAGCTAAACTAAAACCCCTGTTGGTGTGAGTGCCTGACTCCATCCATTCATGCTGCTTTAATTGTTCCAACGTTAAAAACTCCCACCGCCTCACAAGCAGTTTACTTTATTGGTTTGGAACAGACCACTCACTACCTCTGTCTCAACCTCTTTTCAAAAATAGGAATATCTGCCTGGTCTGTCGGAAGGCAGATGTACCTCACAGCAGCTAGATCAATGGAATGATTTGTGGCAAGTGAGAGCAAGTTGTAAACCCCTCTATCTGAAGAACTGCAAAATGTTAGGGAGAGGCGTTGAGGGGCAATTGCAGAAAATAATCAGGACATTGAATGTTAGTTTGACCACCCCAAATATTGCCGAATTTGTTGAGCTTGAAGAGATTACCGAGATTGGGAGAGATAAGGCCATGTAGGAATTTGAACACAGTAAAAGTTTTAAATTTGAGATTTTGTAGGACTGGGAGTTAATGCAAATTTGTCTGCACAGAGGTAATGGGAAAACAAGGTATGTTGTAATGTGAAATACAGGCAGCAGAGTTCTGGATTGGGCCAAGTTTATGGAACATAGGAAAAGCTTTTTATTGTGTTAAAATCTTAAGCTAAAATAAAATCCATTCATAACCTTGACTTTCAAGAACATATCAAATTCAGATTTAAGATTTTGAAGTATGTTTAAGATTATGATAATGTTTCAGGGAATATCGGTGTATTAGAACATTGAACATAGAACAATACAGTGCAGAACAGGCTCTTCGGCCCTCGATGTTGCGCCAACCTGTGAACTATTCTCAGCTCATCCCCCTACACTATCCCATCATCATCCATGAGCTTATCTAAGGATTATTTAAATCTCCCTAATGTGGCTGAGTTGACTACATTAGCAGGTAGGGCCTTCCACTCCCTTACCACTCCCTGCGTAAAGAACCTGCCTCTGACATCTGTCTTAAATCTATCACCCCTGAATTTGTAGTTACGTCCCCTCGTACAAGCTGACGACATCATCCTAGGAAAAAGACTTTCACTGTCTACCCTATCTAATCCTCTGATCATCTTGTATGTCTCTATCAAATCCCCTCTTCTATCAAAGCCTTCTTCTTTCCAATGAGAATAGACCCAAGTCTCTCAGCCTTTCCTCATAAGACCTTCCCTCCAGACCAGGTAACATCCTGGTAAATCTCCTCTGCACCTTTTCCAATGCTTTCACATTCTTCCCAAAATATGGGGACCAGAACTGTACACAATGTTCCAAGTGTGGCTGCACTAGCGTTTTGTATAGTTGCAGCATGATATTGCAGCTCCAGAACTCAATCCCTCTACCAATGAAACCTACCACACCTTATGCCTTCTTAACAGCACTATCCACCTGGGTGGCAACTTTTAGGGATCTATGTACATGGACTCCAAGATCCCACTGCACATCCACACTACCAAGAATCTTTCCATTGACCCAGTACGCTGCCTTCCTGTTATTCTTCCCAAAGTGCATCAGCTCACATTTAGCTGCATTGAACTCCATTTGCCACCTCTCAGCCCAATTCTGCAGTTTATCTAAGTCCCCCTGCAACCTGTAACATTCTTCCAAACTGTCCACTACTCCACTGACTTTAGTGTCATCTGCAAATTTACTAATCCATCCACCTATGCCTGCGTCTAAGTCATGTATAAAAATGACCAACAGCAGTGGTCCCAAAACAGATCCTTGTGTCACACCACTAGTAACCGGACTCCAGGCTGAATATTTTCCATCAACCACCACTCGCTGCCTTCTTTCAGAAAGCCAGTTTCTAATTCAAACTGCTAAATCACCCTCAATTCCATGCCTCTGCAATGTCTCCAACAGCCTTCCATGTAAAACCTTATCAAAGGCTTTAGTGAAGTTCATGTATACCATGTGAACTGCCCTACTACCCTCATCTACATGCTTGGTCACCTTCTCAAAAAACTCAATGAGGTTTGTGAGACACGACCTGCCTCTGATGAAACCATGTTGACTATCTGAAATCAAATTGTTGCTTGAATTGTTCATTGCTATGAACTAGACCAAACACCCAGTAAATATATCAAAGAGATAGCCTAGATCCTAGCTTTTGTTGTATTTAAAGGCAACTGTAAGGCGTTATATTCCATATGTAATTTGATTGGTCACACTACTTGGCTTTAAGCAAAACATACTTCATTCTTACCCCAAGTTAAAATACAAACAGAAGAAAGGAAAAATAGCATATCTTCAACTCTACTGGAAGACTTAACAGAATAGTAGATTATTTAACTATTAAACAGCAACTGTTCCAATGTAATAACATCCCATAAACACACCCTTTGCAAAGGCAAAGTCAGTAAAATAAATTGTCTCACATGTGACTCTGGCAGAGAGAGAGAGAGAGAGAGACAGCTTCCAAAACCCCAACAACAACTGAAAGCTAAACTAAAACCCTTGTTTGTGTGAGTACCTGACTCCATCCATTCATGCTGCTTCTGTTGTTCCAATTTTTAAAAAATTCCCAAGGTCTCACAAGTTAGTTGACTTTATTGGCTTGGAACAGATTGCTCACTACCTCTGTCTCAAATTCTCTTCATAGAAAAAAGCCAAATATGCCTCTTAAAGCAATAGTATCATCACAGCATATAGATTCTCCTCATAAAATAATATATGGAGACCAAGTAACATTCTGGTGAATCTGTGCTACATTTCTGCCAAAGCCTGAGATGCAATGCTCAGCACTGTGCACATTGTTTCAAATATAGTTAATTAACATAATTCACACAACTGTGACAAAATTCCCTCCCTTTTAAATTCAAGCTTTCTAACTATAATGGAAACATTTTTCATTTATACTTTTACCCAATGTGGACATCACTGACTAGATTAGCATTTATCGCCAATCCCTGTTTGACTGTGAAAAAGTTGTGCTGAGCCACCTTCTGTAACAACTGCAGTCACATGATGTAGGTAAACTTGCCATGATGTTAGGGAAAAATTCTAAGATTTTGACTCAGCGACCGTGAAAGCATGGTGATATAGTTTCACATCAATATGGTGTGTGACTTGGAGAGGAACATATTCCCACACTCAAGCTGTCTGTGTTCAAATGCAATGAGATGTGGACAATATCCAGGCTTGGATTGAAAAGTAACAGTTGTGCCACATGCATGCCAACCAATGACTATCTCCAATAAGAGACAATCTAACCATCAACTTGTAGATGGCACACACTACTGTAACTGTGGATCAGTGGAGGCACTGAATGCTTAAGATGGGGAATGGAGGTGACAATTTTGTCCTGGATTTCTCTGGCATAATTTTTTTTTAATTTACCTGATCAATTTGTTTTAAAATCATAAAAATTTCAATAAAGTCATTCCTTTATATCTATTTTCTAGGAAATATCAACTTAGTCTGACTAACATTGAGCTTCTTGAGATTTGCATTTTTCCAAGCAAGTGGGGAGTATTCCATCACACTCCTGATGTATACCTTGTAGCTGGTAGACAGGCTGCTCTTGTATTTATTTGGCTGGTCCAGTTCAGTTTCTGGTCAAAACTAATCACCAAGATGTTGATAATAAAAGTTTCAGCAATGGCAATACTACCAAGAGTTGCTTTTCTCTTGTTGTTCATTGCCTGGTACTTGTGTGGTGCTAATATTATTTGTTCTTGAACAAATGTTCTTGAATGTTCTTGCTGCATATGGATATTCATTGCTTCAATAAAAATTGAAAGAACCGCGGAAGGTGTAAGTCAGAAACAAAAATAGAAATTGCTGGAAAAGCTTAGTAGGTCTGGCAGCATCTGTGAACAGAAGTCAGAGATTTGTGTCCGGTGACCCTTCCTCAGATCTAGACTGGCTCAATATCTGAGGAATCATTAAACATTCTAGTAACCCTTTGCTTATATTTTGTACTTGATGGAGAATGAAAGGTGTAAGGTAGGCCAGGACTTAGTATCGTCATAATTTCATTTCTGCTCAGTCCTGAATCATATTCAGGATAATAGACATTAGTTAGTTTCTTTGATATTAGTACCAATGCACAAAATTACTATAATTTAATGCATTTAGTCAATGGGATGTCTATAGCAGGCAGCTAAGCTTTTAAGGTTAGGTTTCATAGTTACGTCCCTCAGGGCATATTTCAAAATTCACCTAGATCTTGCCTAGTACTATTTCACACCCTAAAAGAAAACAAAGAACTGTAGATGCCGGAGATCTGAAACAAAAAACGAAATTGCGGTGAAATTCAGCAGGTCTTGCAGCATCTGTGGAAATAAAGCAGAGTTGATGTTTCAAGTATGGAGATGTTACATCACAACAGAGTTCTGCCGGCAATTTCTGTTTTGTACTATTTTACACCTACTGTTTTAAGTTAATCCATACTTTTCAGATGTGTGTTGATGGAAGTGACATTTTCTTGCTACTGAAACACATTCAGAAAATTATCCTCTAGCAACTTTTCTGACCTGCATGGCTCAGATCCAATTTGACTGAATTTGCCCAGTGAACCGCTTGAGAGTGCATTAATCTAACATTTCTGCTGGCAGCTTGGAGTGAATAGCATTGACCTCTGAGCAAGTTTAAATGTAACGTTGACACATATTTAATTAAACTGAGCAGATGTAGTAACAGTTAATGTGAGTTAATCAGCTTTGATGGCAGATCCATAATAAGAGCAAGCCTGTAGTTGGCTTCTGGTACTTCTGAGACTGAAAGGGCTAGAGAGAAAAATTTTGAAACAATCACATTATAAGGAAGGTCAATAATTCTCAGCTTAGAAATTAAGACAGGAAGAAAAGTTTGCAACAGAAAAAAATGCAAATTTGTTTCTGGCCCAGGATAAGGTGACTAATAATGAGATTTGTGAATCTGGTCTGCTTTACTCCTTTATTTACATTTCTGACTATCAGCTGCAGCTCAGTCTTTACACTCTCATCTCTCCATTGGTAAGGCTATGAGGCCAAATTCCACCCAGCAATTTCAGGATATTTTCATGCTGACAGTCTATTGGGATACAGAGGAGTGCTGCAATGTCAGAGATGCTGCCTTTAAAGTAAGATGCTGGTGTCAGGAACTGTCTTTACTTTCAGCTGGTGTGAAAGATCCCATGTTTTTAAGAACAACAGTGGTGTTTTGACCAATAGTTTTCCCTCAACGTACATATTAAAGCAGATTGCCTATTTATTTATCTGTGAATCACATTTGAACATTGCTTGCAGGTCTCGTACAACACAGTGGTGACTCCAATTTCATCAGGTAGCTGTGGAAAAGGATCATTAAACACAGAATTCATAGCAAAAGATTACAGCGCCATGCAACTGAAATGCTATATTGAACAAACCTAGATTGCTGTTAAGTCTTCCATCTTTTCGAATGGTTTGAAGGTTTTGTTTCATTAATATGTAAATCTCAGAACTTCTTTTAAGTCACATTCTCGAGATAATTTAAAATTTTATTAAAAATGGTGACATCTCAGTTCAGACAATGCATTAAAGATGTGAGGTTAGAATCTGTCTGTATCCCAATCTTGAGTCAGACTGGTTCTATTTCCAAAGTAGGAATTTATAAAATATTACATGGACAGACTGCCTGCATTGACTGCTGCAGATTGTGCACTTTTTGAGCAAAATAGAATGTATCTGCAAATATAATTCTGCAAATGAAAATTCATCCTATAAACTTATATGTGTGTGTGTGTATGCATGAGAGAGAGAGTGTCTGAGTGTGTGCATGGGAGTATTTGCGTGTGAGTGTGAGTTCGTGTGACAGAGTGTGTGTTTGTACATGTGCATGCTTGGTAAAATATGTGTATGTGTGTAATGGTGTATAAGCCTGTGAAAGGGTGTGTGCATGGGTCTGCATGGGTGTGCGTGCCTTTGTGTGTGTGTGTGTGTGTATCTATGTGTGTGTGTATCTGTGTGAGCATGTGTATGAGAGAGGGTCTGCGTATGTGTGCTTTTGTGTGTGAGAGAGACAATGTATAGTGCAGTGGGATCACCTGTAGTGTGACATGAACCCAAGATCCAAGTTGAGACCATTCTCATGGGTTCCGAACTTAGCTATCAGCCTCTGCTCGGCCACTCTGCATTGTTGAATATCTCAAAGTCCGCCTTGGAGGATGGTCACCCAGAGATCTGAGGCCGAATGTCCCTGACTGCTGAAGTGTTCCCCAACTGGGAGGGTGGACACCTGTCTGGCATCTGTGAGGTAGCGTCTGCTTGGTTCCACCAATGTACCATGCCTCGAGGCATCCTTGCCTGAAGAGTATTAGATAGACAATGTTGGCCAAGTCACATGAGTACCTGCCACATGCATGATGGGTGGTGTCCTAACGTGTATGAGTGGTATCCATGTTGACATTCTGACACAACTTGCAGTGGTTGCCATGACTGGATGGTACGCTGTTGTGACTGATGTCCTGAAGTCTGGGCAGTTTGCTGCGAACAACTATTTAAGGTTGGGCAGTTGTTTAAAGGCAAGAAGAGGAGGCATTGGGAAGGTCTTGGCAAGGTGCTTATCCTCATTACTAAGGTGTTGCAGGCTGTGTATCCACTCCCAGGAAGTACTGGGCAACAAAAGATACCCTATCGTTTGCATCCTGAGGAGGTCATTACAGTTTCTTGCTATGGCATGTTTGGAACTGGTGAGCGATGAGTTGAGCATTGTACCCTGTTCTTATGACAGCATCCTTGAGCACCTTCAGCTGTCTATTGCATTCCTCCTCACCTGAACTGATTCTGTGTATGCGTAGGGCTTGTCCATAGGGGATGGCTTTTTTAATGTGTTTAGGATGGAAGCTGGAGAAGTGCAGCATCGTAAGATTATCTGTGGGTTTGCGGGACAGCGAAGTACTGAGGTGCACATCCTTTATGGAGATACATGTGTCCAAGAATGAGACAGACACTAACAAGTAGTCCATGGTAAGTCTGATGGTGGGATGAAACTTGCTGGTATCACTGTGAAGTTGTTTCAGTAACTCCTCGCCATGGGTCCAGAGGAAGGAATGACTTCTTTCCCCCACAATTAATCATCACCAATGAAACTGATTCTACATCTTGCTCCCCTGCAACAAGGTCAACAATTACATAAATATTATCTTTGGTTAAAAATACTGCACCTCTACTTTAATCTAGCTCCCTAATTTTCTTGAATGTATATGCATCTCAATATTCAGAATGTAATCTTTCTCACCCTACAAATATGTTTCTGTAATGGCTCTCAGATCATATTTATTTACTTTAATGCATGCTATCAATTAATTTACTTTGATATGAATACTACACACAGTCAGATACAAAACCTTTTGAAACAGCTCCTTACAGGCCGGTATCCCATCAACAAGTCACCTTTTATTTACATGTGCATAGTACGTTATACTGGTCCGGCTTCCTCAGAGCCAGCTCTCAAAGTGAACAGAACCTCTGACACTACTGCTTATATCTGTCAGTCAGAACTCCCTGATTGAATGAGGTTAACAGCCTCAATCAGGGAACTCATATTCTATGAGGGCCACCCGGCTGACCTTGTTACACCTTTAGTTTCTTTTTAGTATTTGTAGTATATAGTATTGATTGTTGCTGTATTTCTGTGTTTTCTCTGTCCCCTCTTGCCATTTTATGACTTTCACTTCCCATATTATTATTTTTCTCTGTTACTTTGTCTCTATTCTTTGTTATACTACTTCATTCTATATCATCCTTTACCCTATTATTTACTTGAAACCCATCTATTGAAATGTAAGGCCATTCTTTATCTTTCTCATATTCATAGTGTTAGTCTAAAGGAAAGCGGAGACTTGTGTTATGATTGCAGTTGATGTTATTACCGGACAAGCCAGATTTCAGACTGAAATCTAACTTGATAGATCATTTTTAGTGTTTTTCAATTCTAATGAGGTCATTTTTTACTAAAACACAAGCACATAATGCTGCACATTTGGTTCTAACAATGAAACAAAAGTTTCTTATACAGAAGAAATGAAGGTATGGTAGTTTTAACCAAGTTTATATATCATGATTTTAAAAGATTCTGAGACACTCAGTAAAATACTATCTCCCTGCTGATCTGACCAAAGTACACACCCGTGAACTATCAGATTGATCAAGAGTTTTGATCCAGTCCTTCAGAATCCTTCAGAGTACCCTATGCACTCTCATTCTGTGTACTTCTCATGTAGGGGACTTCTACTGCCTTCTGAAAATTCACAAAGCCAACACACCCAGACATCTTATCGTATCAGGCACCGTGACTCTGTGAGAACTTCTCTGGCTATGTCGAGGGCATCTTGAAACCCACCATACAGGCGACTCCCACCTTCTGTCGCAAAACTCAGCAGTCACGGACCATTCGAACGAGGAACATTTCTCATCACAATGGACATTTCGGCACTCCACACCAGCATCCCCCAAGATGATGGCATCGTTGCACAGCCTCGGTACTAAACACCAACAACTGCCAATCTCCAGGCACCAACCTACAACTTATCAGTTTCATTCTCAACCACAACATCTTAATCTTCAACAACCAGTTCTTTATCCAGACACACAGAACAGCCATGGGGACCAAATGTGCATTCCAATAAGTTAACATTTTCATACACAAATTCAAACAAGACCCCTTTGCTGCACAGGACCTCCAACCAGCACTATACACCAAATACATTGACAACATTTTCTTCCTCTGGACCCACGGTAAGGAGTCATTGAAACAATTAAATAATGATACCAACAAGTTTAATCCCACCATCAGAGTTACCATGGACTACTGTTCAGAATCAGTCTCATTCTTGGACACATGCATCTCCATCAAGGATGGACACCTCAGTACCTCACTCTCACACAAGCCTACAGATAACCTCACAATGCTGCACTGCTCTGGCTTCAACCCTAAACAAATTAAAAGAGCATTCCCTATGGAAAAGCCCTGCACGAACACAGGATCTGTTCAGATGAGGAGGAAAGCAATGGACATCTGAAGGTGCTGCAGGTCACCCTCTTTCCTGTCCGGGAGCAGCAGGAGATAGAGTAGAGGTGACGTGGAGACCAGGATGGTGCCGGGAAGGTAAGGACACTGCATTAGTGCTTACCTTCGAAGCCCATAGCCTTTTTCCTGACTGAGAGCAGCAGGAGACAGATCGGAGGTGACGTGGAGACCAGGAGAGTGCAGGGAAGGTAAGACACTGCATAAGTGCTTACCTTCGAAGCCCACAGCCTTTTTCCTGTCCGGGAGCAGCAGGAGACAGAACGGAGGTGATGTGAAGACCAGGAGGGTGCCAGGAAGGTAAGGACTTAGCATATATTTGGGCAGCAGCTAAACCCAAGACACTACACGTGTAGTATCTCCCTTCTGCCTCCTCCCCAACCAGAAGAAAAAAGACTCTGTAAGGTAAGGATTTTATTTTCTTTTTTTCTTTCTTTTTCACATATTTAAGTGCATTGTTTGATTTTAGTTAGTTGATATAAAGCTAAGCATACAATGGCTGGGGACCTCAGACCCATGGCATATGCTTGATGTGGAAGCTCAGGGACGTGGCTAATGTTCCTGATTCTTACACTTGCAAGAAGTGTGTTCAGCTGCAGCTCTTGTTAGTCTGCATGATGGCTCTGGAGCTGCGGATGGACTCACTGTGGAGCATCCGCAATGCTGAGGAGGTCATTGTAAACTGGTCACACTGCAGGTTAGAATTACTGAAGGAGATAGTGAATGGGTGACCAAAAGGCAGGAAAAGAGTAGGAAGGCAGTGCAGGTGTCCCCTGCAGTCATCTCCCTCCAAAACAGGTATACCTTTTTGGATACCGTTGGGGGAAATGGCTTACCAAGGGAGGACAGCAATTGCCAAGATCATGGCGCCATGGTGGGCACTGCTGTTCAGAAGGGTGGGAAAAAGATTCATAGAGCCATAGTCATAGGGGATTCTATTGTAAGGGGAGTAGATCGGCGGTACTGTGGCCCAAAATGGGACTCCCAGATGGAATGTTGCCTCCCAGGTGCTCGGGTCAGGAATGTCACCGATCGGCTGCAGACCATTCTAAAAGGTGGTGAACAGCCAGTACTCTTGGTGCATATAGGCACCAGCGATATAAGTAAAAAATGAGATGAGGTCCTGAAAGCAGAATTCAGGGAGCTAGGAGAGAAGTTGAAAAGGACCTCAAAGGTGATGATCTCTGGATTACTACCAGTGCCACGTACTAGCCAGCATAGAAATGAAAAAAAATGGGCAGGATGAACATGTGGCTTGAGAGATGGTGTAGTGGGGAGGTGGGGGGGGGGGGGGGGGTTCAGACTTGTTGGACATTAGGACCGGTTCTGGGGAAGGTGGGACTATTACAAAATGGACAGTCTACATCTGAACCAGACTGGAACCAATGTCCTTGGTGGTGCTTTTGCTACTGCTGTTGGGAAGGTTTTAAACTAGTGTGGCAAGGGGCTGGGAACTAGAAGAGAAGACAAGTAGACAGTAAGATGGAAACTGGAGACTGTAAGGATCATGAAGATAGCATTAATAAGGGGAAGAGTAGGTAGAAAACAGATGAATGCAAAAGAACTGGTGGCCTGAAGCGCATCTACTTTAATGCAAGGAGTGTAGTGGGTAAGGCAGATGAACTTAAGGCTTGGATTTGTGCCTGAGAGTATGACGTTATTGCAATCACAGAGACTTGGTTGAAGGTGGGGCATGATTGGCAACTAAATGTCCCTGGATATAGATGCTTCAGACAGGACAGGGAAGGAAGTAAAAGTGGTGGGGGGTGGGAGATGGTAGAGTTGCATTGCTGGTCAAGGATGATATCACGGCTGTGCTAAAGGAGGACACTATGGAGGCTTGAGTAGTGAGGCATTATGGGTGGAGCTGAGAAGAAAGAAGGGTGCAGTTACATTGTTGGGGCTGTATTACAGGCCTCCCAACAGTGAGCGTGAGGTAGAAGAACAACTAGGTAAACAGATTCTGGAAAGATGTAGAGGCAACAGCGTGGTGGTGATGGGAGATTTTAACTTTCCCAACATTGACTGGGATACACTTAGCGTCAAATGGTGTAGAATTTGTAAGAAGCATCCAGGAGAGTTTTCTAGAGCAGTATGTCAATAGTCCGACAAGGGAAGGTGTCATATTGGACCTGGTGTTGGGGAATGAGCCAGGCCAGGTGGTAGAAGTTGCAGTGGGGAATTTCTTTGGGAACAATGATCACAATTCTGTAAGTTTTAGAATACTCGTAGACAAAGATGAGAGTGGTCCTAAGGAATGAGTACTAAACTGGGCCAAGGCCAATTATATCAAAATTAGGCAGGAGCTGGGAAATGTGGATTGGGGGCAGCTATTTGAAGGGAAGTCCATATATTATTTGTGGTAGGCTTTCAAAAATAGGTTAAAGATAGTGCAGGATAGGCATGTCCCGTTGAAGGCAAAGGATAGGAAAGGCAAGAATCTTGAACCATGGATGACAGGAGAAATCGTACGACTAGCCAAGAGGAAAAGGGAAGTGTACGTAAGGTCCAGGCAGCTAAGGACAGAATGGGCCCTAGACAAATATCGGAAGAGTAGGACCAGTCCTAAACGAGGAATCAAGCGGGCTAAAAGGAGTCATGAAATAGCTTTAGCGAGCAGAATTAAGGAAAATCCCAAAGCCTTTTATTCTTCTATAAGAAGCAAGTGGGTAACTAGAGAAAGGATTGGTCCACTAAAGGATGCTGAAGGAAGGCTGTGTGTCGAAGCTGAGAGAATGGGTGAGATTCTGAATGACTACTTTGCATCAGTGTTCACTGAGGAGAGGGACATGATGAATGTTGAGATTAGAGATAGACGTTTGATTAATCTGGATCATGTTAACATAAGTAGGGAAGATGTGTTGGGTAGGCTAGAGGTTATTAAGGTGGACAAATCCCCAGGACCAGATGGGATCTATCCTTCTCTGCTGAGGGAGGCGAGAGAGGAAACACCCAGGGTCCTGACAGATATCTTTGTGGCATCCTTAAACACAGGTGAGGTGCCAGAGGGCTGGAGGGTTGCTCATGTTGTCCCCCTGTACTAGAAGGGTAGTAAGGTTATTCCGGGTAACTATAGACCAGTGAGCCTGACGTTACTGGTGTGAAATTTGCTGGAGAAGGTACTGAGGGATAGGATCTATTTATATTTAGAAAAGAATGGGCTTATCAGTGATAGGCGACGTAATTTTGTGCAGGGGAGATCATGCCTTACCAACTTAATAGAGTTCTTTGAGGAAGTGGCCATTTTGATAGATGAAGGAAGGGCTGTTGATGTCATATACATAGACTTTCGTAAGGTATTTGATAAGGTTCCCCATAGTAAACTAATAGAGAAAGTGAAGTCACATGGTGTGCAGGGTGTTCTAGCTAGGTGGATAAAGGACTGGTTGAGCAACAGGAGACAGAGAGTAGTAGTTGAAGGGAGTTTCTCAAAATGGAGAAAGGTGACCAGTGGTGTTCCACAGGGATCAGTGCTGGGGCCACTGTTGTTTGTGATATACATAAATGATCTGGAAGAGGGCATTGTTGGTATGATCAGCAAGTTTGCAGATGACACGAAGATTGGTGGAGTAGCAGAAAGCATAAGGTGCTTGTCAAAGAATACAGGAGAATATAGTTAGACTGGAGAGTTGGGAAGAGAAGTGGCAGATGGAGTTCAATCCAGACAAATGTGAGGTGATGCATTTTGGCAAGTCTAGTTCTAGAGCGAATTATACAGTGATCAGAAGAACCTTGGGAAAAGTTGATGAGCAGACAGATCTGAGAGTGCAGGTCCATTGTACCCTGAAGGTGGCTGCATAGGTGGATAGAGTCTTCAAGAAGGCATATGGTATGCTTGCCTTCATCGGACAGGGTATTGAGTATAAGAGCTGGCAGGTCATGTTAAAATTGTACACGACGTGGGTTTGGCTGCATTTAGAATACTGTGTACAGTTCTGGTTGCCACATTACCAAAGGATGAGGACACTTTGGAGAGGGTGCAGAGAAGGTTTAAGAGGATATTGCCTGGTATGGAAGGCGCTAGCGATGAAGAAAGGTTGAGTAGGTTAGGTTTGTTTTCATTAGATAAAAGGAGATTGAGGGGGTACCTGATTGAGGTCTACAAAATCATGAAGGGTATGGACAGGGTAGATAGAGATAAGCTTTTTCCCAAGGTGAAGGATTCAATAATGAGATGCTACGCTTTCAAGGTGAGAGGTGGAAACTTCAAGGGGAATACACACGGCAAGTACTTTACACAGAGGGTGGTGAGTGTCTGGAATGCATTGCCAGCAGAGGTAGTAGGGGTAGGCATGGTAGATTCACTTAAGATGCATCTGGACAGATGCATGAGTAGGTGGTATACAGATGCTTAGGAATTGGGCAACAAGTTTAAATAGCAGATTTGGATCGGCTCAGGCTTGGAGGGCTAAAGAGCCTGTTCCTGGGCTGTAAATTTTCTTTGTTCTTTGTATAAGAACAGGATATGATGTTCAACTCATCAATCGCCAGTTCTGGCATGCCACAACAAAAATCCATAATGACTTCATCTGGAGATAGACAAGGATACAACTGATACAGTACCCTTTGTTATCCAATACTTTCTGGGAGCAGAGAAACTTCGCCATGTTCTTTGCAGTCTGCAACATATTATTGATGAGGACGAGTGCCTCACCAAAATCTTCCCTACACCTCCACTTCTCGCCTTTAAACAACCACCAAATCTTAAACGGACTATTGTTAGCAGCAAACTTCAGGACAATATCGACCACAACACCATTCAAACCTGTCATGGCAACCAATTGAAGATGTGTCAGAGTGTCGACATGGATACTACCATTACGTGTGGGGATACCACTGTTATGAAGATGTGGGTGTACTATACCTTTAAGAGAGTAAAAGCTAGCAGTGACAGCACCAAGTGTTCTCAATGAAACACAATGTAACATGTGCTTCCGCTACTGGGATAACTGGTTGCCTGGGAATGACAAAATAGATTCAAATTAAGCTAATCAGTTTAACTTATACCCCGAAAAATACCAAATTCCAATCAAGTTTGAATTGAGTATGTTAACAATCTTAAAAGCCAATAACACAAACCGATGCTTTGGGATAGAACACCAGGGAAAATTGAACAGTTGGGAGGAGAACTGACACCAAATCAACAGCTGGAGACTGCTAGTCAGAACTCTCTGAGAGGTACCTGTCTAGAGAAGGAGTTTGCACAGAGAAAAACCCCAATACTGACCTGGAGAGCCAATCTACTGATGAAGATAAAGAGAAGATTTGACCCCTGGCTGGTTTTAAAATGTGAATTTTTTCTGTAAATTGTAATCGGGAGTTTTATCAGACTAGTATTATAGAAGGGAAGGTAACAGACAGGTTAGAGTAAGGAATTGTAAATAGTTGTTAGTTAACTATTCTCTGTTATACTTTAAGAAATAAAGTTGCTAATTTTTACTTAAATAGTATTTGGCCACTCAAAATTTTACAGATCACTGCATGGGATAAATCTTTTCTGTGTTGCTGATTATAAATTAAGAGAAGGGTTTACCCCATGTTGGAACACCACCCACCACATGCGTGGCAGGTACTCATGTGACTCAGCCAACATTGTCTATCTCATGTGCTGCAGACAAAGATGCCCCAAGGCATGGTATATTGGCGAAACCATGCAGACACTATGTCAAAGGATGAATGGACACCATGCACCAATTGCCAGACAGGGATTTCCCTCCCAGTGGGAGACACTTCAGCGGTCAAGGACATCCGGCCTCAAATCTTCAGATTAACACCCAGCAAGGCGACTTCAGGGTACACAACAATGCAGAGTGGCTGAGCAGAGGCTGATAGCCAAATTTGGTACCCATGAGGATGGCCTCAACTGGCATCTTGGGTTCATGTCACACTACAGCTGAGCCCATCACACTATACACTCTCACACGCACACTCACACGCAAGCACACATACAGTCACACTCTCATACACAAATACACTCACACATTCACACAGATCCTCTCTTATACGCATGCTCTCTCTCTCTCACACACACACGCACACACATTCCCTCTCCCAAACACACATGCATATACACACATAGAACATAGAACATAGAAAAATACAGCGCAGTACAGGCCCTTTGGCCCTCGATGTTGCGCCGATCCAAGCCCACCTAACCTACACTAGCCCACTATCCTCCATATGCCTATCCAATGCCCATTTAAATGCCCATAAAGAGGGAGAGTCCACCACTGCTACTGGCAGGGCGTTCCATGAACTCACGACTCGCTGAGTGAAGAATCTACCCCTAACATCTGTCCCATACCTACCACCCCTTAATTTAAAGCTATGCCCCCTCATAATAGCTGACTCCATACGTGGAAAAAGGTTCTCATGGTCGACCCTATCTAAACCCCTAATCATCTTGTACACCTCTATCAAGTCACCCCTAAACCTTCTTTTCTCCAATGAAAACAGCCCCAAGTGCCTCAGCCTTTCCTCATACGATCTTCCTCCCATACCAGGCAACATCCTGGTTAACCTCCTCTGCACCCGTTCCAGTGCCTCCACATCCTTCCTATAGTATGGCGACCAAAACTGCGCACAATACTCCAGATGCGGCCGCACCGGAGTCTTATACAACTGCAACATGACCTCAGGACTCCGGAACTCAATTCCTCTACCAATAAAGCCCAGTACACCATATGCCTTCTTCACAGCACTATTTACCTGGGTGGCAACTTTCAGAGATCTATGTACATGGACACCAAGATCCCTCTGCTCATCCACACTACCAAGTATCCGACCATTAGCTCAGTACCCCATCTTTTTGTTACTCATACCAAAGTGAATCACCTCACACTTACCCATATTGAACTCCATTTGCCACCTTTCTGCCCAGCTCTGCAGCTTATCTATATCCCGCTGTAACTTGACACATCCTTCCTCACTGTCAACACCTCCACCAACTTTCGTATCATCTGCAAACTTGCTCACCCAACCTTCTAGCCCCTCCTCCAGGTCATTTATAAAAATGACAAACAGCAATGGTCCCAAAACAGATCCTTGCGGAACACCACTAGTAACTGCACTCCAAGATGAACCTTTACCATCAACTACTACCCTCTGTCTTCTTCCAGCCAGCCAATTCCTAATCCAAATCTCCAACTCACCCTCAATGCCATACTTCCATATTTTTTGCAGTAGCCTACCATGGGGAACCTTATCAAACACCTTACTAAAATCCATGTACACCACATCTTACTGCTTTACCCTCGTCCACCTCCTTAGTCACCTTCTCAAAGAATTCAATAAGGTTTGTGAGGCACGACCTGCCCTTCACAAAACCATGCTGACTATCCTTGATCACATTATTCCGATCCAGATGTTCATAAATCCTATCCCTTACAATTCTCTCTAAGACTTTGCCCACAACAGAAGTGAGGCTCACTGGCCTATAGTTACTAGGGTTATCCCTACTCCCCTTCTTGAACAAGGGAACCACATTTGCTATCCTTCAGTCTTCTGGGACTATTTCTGTCAACAACGAGGACATAAAAATCAAGGCCAATGTCTCTGCAATCTCCTCCCTTGCTTCCCAGAGAATCCTAGGATAAATGCCATCAGGCCCAGGGGATTTATCTATTTTCACCCTTTCCAGAATTTCCAACACCTCTTCCCTACATACCTCAAAGCCATCCATTCTAATTAATTGTGACTCAGTATTCACATCGGCAACAATGTCCTGTTCCTGAGTGAATACTGACGAAAAGTATTCATTCAGTGTCTCCCCAATCTCTTCAGCCTTCACACGCTACTTCCCACTACTATCCTTGACTGGACCTATTCCTAACCTAGTCATTCTTTTATTCCTGACATACCTATAGAAAGCCTTTGGGTTTTCCCTAATCCTACCAATTAAGGACTTTTCATGTCCCCTCCTTGCTGTTCTTAGCTCTCTCTTCAGATCCTTCCTGGCTACCTTATAACTCTCAATCGCCCCAATTGAACCACGGCTCCCTCATACGACCCTTTCCTCCCTGCCTGACAGGTACATACTTATCAAGGACACTCAATAGTTGCTCCTTGAACAAGCTCCACATATCAATTACACCCTTGCCTTGAAGCCTACTTTTCCAAGCCACGCATCCTAAGTCGTGCCTCACCGCATCATAATTTCCCTGCCCCCAGCTATAACTCTTGCCCTGCAGTGCACACTTATCCCTCTCCATCATGAGAGTAAAAGTCACCGAATTGTGGTCACTGTCCCCAAAGTGCTCACTTACCTCCAATTCTAACACCTGGCCTGGTTCGTTACCCAGAACCAAATCCAGTATGGCCTCACCTCTTGTTGGCCTGTCTACATATTGTGTCAGGAAACCCTCCTGCACACATTGGACAAACACCGACCCATCTAATGATCTCGAGCTATAGCTTTCCCAGTCAATATCAGGAAAGTTAAAGTTCCCCATAACAACCACCCTATTACTTTCACTCTTCTCCTGAATCATCCTCGCAAACCTTTCTTCTACATCTCTCGGACTATTAGGAGGCCTGTAGAAAACTCCTAACGGGGTGACCTCACCTTTCCTATTCCTAACCTCAGCCCAAACTACAGATGGCGAGTCTTCCTCCATCGTCCTTTCCACCGCTGTAATACTATCCTTGACAAGCAATGCCACACCTCCCCCTCTTTTACCCCCACCTCTAACCCTACTAAAACATTTAAACCCTGGAACCTGCAACAGCCAATCCTGCCCCTGTTCTACCCATGTCTCCGTAATAGCCACAACATCAAAATCCCAGGTACCAACCCACGCTGCAAGTTCACCTACCTTATTTCGTATACTTCTTGCATTGAAGTATACACACTTCAAGCCACCTTCCTGTTTACTGGCACCCTCCTTTGAGATTGATGCCATGTTCCTAACCTCCCTACACTCCAGGTCCTGTACCCTAAAGCTACAGTCTAGGTTCCCATGCCCCTGCAGAGTTAGTTTAAACCCCCCCCCCCCCCCCAAGAGCACTAGCAAACCTCCCTCCAAGGATACTGGTGGCCCTCAGGTTCAGGTGTAGACCATCCTGTTTATAGAGGTCCCACCTTCCCCAGAAAGAACCCCAGTTATCCAGAAACCGGAATCCCTCCCTCCTGCACCATCCCTGTAGCCACGCATTTAACTGTTCTCTCTCCCTATTCCTCAACTCTCTATCACGTGGCACGGGTAACAAACCAGAGACAACAACTGTTTGTTCTAACTCTGAGCTTCCAACCTAGCTCCCTGAAAGCCTGTCTAACATCCTCAGCCCTCCTCCTACCTATGTCGTTGGTGCCAACGTGGACCACGACTTTGGGCTGCTCCCCCTCCCCCTTAAGGACCCGGAAAACACGATCAGAGACGTCACGTACCCTTGCACCTGGGAGGCAACATACCAAACGTGAGTCTCTCTCGCCCCCACAAAACCGCCTATCTGTGCCCCGAACTATCGAGTCCCCAATAACTATTGCTCTGCTCTTCTCCACCCTTCCCTTCTGAGCAACGGGGACAGGCTCCGTGCCAGAGGCCTGAACCTCGTTGCTTACCCCTGGTAAGTTGTCCCCCCCACAAGTATCCAAAACGGTATACTTGTTCTTGAGGGGAACGGCCGCAGGGGGTCCCTGCACTGGCTGCTTCCTCCCAGTCCCCCTCACTGTCACCCATCTGTCTGCAATCTTTGGAGTTATTACTTCCCTGAAGCTCCGATCTATGACACCCTCTGCCTCCCAAATGATCCTAAGTTCATCCAACTCCAGCTCCAGTTCCCTAACACTGTCTTGGAGGAGCTGGAGATGGGTGCACTTCCTGCAAGTGTAATCAGCAGGGACAACCATGGCATCCCTCACCTCAAACATGTTGCAAGAGGAACATTGCACTGCCTTCGCTGCCATCCCTCTAAAAGTAACCTTTCAAAAAAAAGCAAACTAGGTCTAAAGAATAGAACAAGCAAAATGCAGCACTTACCTACTTACTACAACGGGTCTTATTATTAGGTTAGAGGAGGAGGGCGGGTGGGAGACATTACCTTTGTAGTGCCTCGGGTTCCTCTCCTGCACGCTTTTACAGGGAAAAAAAAGCCTACCCAGGTAAGCTTGCGCTACACCAGCTTCCGGGTCCTGGCTGCCCCTCTGGTCGTCGTCACTTCCCCCGCTGCTCCCGCTCTTTCTGTGAAGAGAGAGAAAAAAAACACCGCTGTCCGCTACCGGTAAGTCATTTTAAAACAAACTGTCTTACCTTAGCTGTAGCCTTCTGGGTTCGTTTAAACTCAGCTGCTGCTCGCACTCAAAAAAAAATTTTAAAATGTAAGTCTATAGGGTGAATTTGCAATTACAGATTTGTATTTGGCAATGCATTCTATTTTGTTCAAAAAGTACACAATCTGTAGGCTGTCAGTCAATGTGACATTTTATAAATTCCTACTTTGGAAGTAAAACCAGTCTGACTCCAGGTTGGATACAGACAGATTCTAACCTCACACCTTTAATGCATTTCTGAGCTGAGGTGTCACCTTTTTGATATACTGATAAAACCTTAAGTTATCTCGTGGCTGTGACTTGAAATAAATTCATGGTGGCACAGTGGGTGGCATGGCGGCACAGTGGTTAACACTGTTGCCTCACAGTGCCAGAGACCTGGGTTCAATTCCTGCCTCAGGCGACTCTCTGTGTAGAGTTTGCACATTCTCCCTCTGTCTGCGTGGGTTTCCTCCAGGTGCTCTAGTTTCCTCCCACAATCAAAAAATGTGCAGGTTAGGTGAATTGGCCATGCTAAATTGCCCATAGTGTTAGGTGTAGGGGAATGGGTCTGGGTGGGTTGCGGGTTGGGCTGAAGGGCCTGATTCCACGCTGCAAGTAATCTAATCTATTCTAAAAAACCTGCATTCCCATTTTAAGTGACTAAATACTTAACAGCAATCTAGGTTTGTCTAATACACCACATCAGTTGTATGACTCCTTGATCTTTTACTTACGAAGTCTATGTCCTAGGTGTCCTGTCCCACTAGCTACCTGATGAAGGAACAGCATTCTGAAAGCTTGCACTTTGAAATAAACCTGTTGGACTGTAACCTGGTGTTGTGTGCTTTTTAACTTTGTCCACCCCAGTCCAACACCGGCATCTCCACATCATTAATTCCAACAGCAGCCCTTTATAGTACTCAAACACCAGAGACAAAGTCCCTTATCTGTCCTATCCATGGGGTTTAACTCAACTGTTCCTTTTGTTCCCGGTCTTAAGAATCTGATAGCCTCTTCTTTGAGTCTTCATACAACAAAGCTTCAACTTCTCAGCTTGAAATAACCTGTTCAGGGTTTTAGCCAAATATCTCAACTCCAAAATTTTCAGACTGAATTCATTACAGTAAGGTAACGTATTCCTGAACAGTTCTAAACTCCTTCAGAGAAACTGTTCTGCACATTCAGCTTCAACCACAACTTCTGTAAGCTGGATTGAAACCAAAACCTTCTTTTAAGTTCTGGGCCTTCCCCAGTTCAAAAAATAAGCACAGTTCCAAATCCCACTAACTAAAACCAAATGCACAACTTTTTACTCTGTTCACTTGTAAAATGAAAGCTATGAAAACAAAGTTCTATTCTCCAGGGAGTCTCTGGAGAACCCCGCCCTCTCTATCTATGTATCTCTCTCTCTCTCCCCTCCAGTGTTTTAAAAGAAACTACCATGGCATCCAAAGATTTAGGATGCATAGGATGGGGAAGGAAACTGCAGGTCATGGACACAATTGAAATGTGGAGCTTGTTCAAGGAACAGCTATTGCATGTCTTTGATAAGTATATACCTGTCAGGCAGTGAGGAATTGGTCAAGTGAGGGAACTGTGGTTTACTAAAGAAGTTGAATCTCTTGTCAAGAGGAAGAAGGAGGCTTATGTAAAGATGAGATTGAAGGCTCAGTTAGGGTGCTTGAGATTTACAAGTTAGCCAGGATGGACCTAAAGAGAGAGCTAAGAAGAACCAGGAGACGACATGAGAAGTCTTTGGCAGGTAGGATCAAGGAAAATTCTAAAGCTTTCTATAGGTATGTCAGGAATAAAAGAATGACGAGGACACAATTAGGGCCAGTCAAGGACAGTAGTGGAGAGGTTGTGCATAGAATCTGAAGTGATAGGTGAGGCACTAAATAAATATTTCTCGTCAGTATTCACACAGGAATAAGACAATGTTGTCGAGGAGAATACTGAGATGCAGGCTATAAAACTAGACGGGATTGAGTTTCACGAGGAAGAGGTGTTAGCAATTCTGGAAAGTGTGAAAATAGATAGGTTCCCTGGGCCAGATGGGATTTATCCTAGGATTCTCTGGGAAGCCAGGAAGGAGATTGCAGAGCCTTTAGCTTTGATCTTCATGTCATCATTGTCTACAGGAATAGTGCCAGAAGACTGGAGGATAGCAAATGTTGTTCCCTTTGTTCAAGAAGGGGAGTAGAGACAATCCTGGTAATTATAGACCTGTGAGCCTTACTTCGATTGTGAGTAAAGTGTTGGAAAAAGTTATAAGAGACATGATTTATAATCATCTAGAGAAAAATAAGATGATTAGGGAAAGTCAACACAGTTTTGTGAAGGGTAGGTTGTGCCTCACAAACCTTATTGATCTCTTTGAGAAGGTGACCAAACAGGTGGATGAGGGTCAAGCAGCTGATGTGGTGTATATGGATTTCAGTAAAGCTCTTGATACACTTCCCCATGGTAGCTTATTGCAGAAAATACGGAAGCATTGGATTGAGGATGATTTAGTGATTTGGATCCGAAATTGGCCAGCTGAAACAAGACAGAGTGTGGTGGTTGATGGGAAATGTTCATCCTGGAGTTCAGTTACTGGTGGTGTACTGCAAGGATCTGTTCTTGGGCCACTGCTGTTTGTCATTTTTATAAATGACCTAGATGAGGGCGTAGAAGGTTGGGTTAGTAAATTTGCAGATGATACTAAGGTTAGTGGAGTTGTAGATAGTGGTGAAGGATGTTGCAGGTTACGGAGGGACATAAATAAGCTGCAAAAGTGGGCTGAGAGGTGGTAAATAGAGACGAATGCAGATAAGTGTGAGGTGATCCACCTTGGAAGGAATAACAGAAATGCAGAGTACTGGGCTAATGATAAGATTCTTGGTCATGTAGATGAGCAAAGTGATCTCGGTGTCCATGTGCATAGATCCCTGAAAGCTGCCACCAAGTTAATGGGGTTGATAAGAAGGCATATGATGTGTTAGCCTTTATTGGTAGAGGGATTGAGTTTCAGAGCCACGAGGTCATGTTGCAGCTGTACAAAACTCTGGTGCAGCCACACTTGGAGTATTGCGTACAGGTCTGGTCATCGCATTATAGGGAGGATGTGGAAGTTTTGGAAAGGGTTCAGAGGAGATTTACTAGGATATTGCCTGAAATGAAGGGAAGATCTGATGAGAAAAGGCTGAGGGACTTGAGGTTGTTTTTGTGAAAGAAAAGAAGGTTAAGAGATGACTTGATAGAGGCATACAAGATGATCAAAGGATTAGATAGGGTGGACAGCAGAGCCTTTTTCCTCAGATGGTGATGGCTAGCACAAGGGGACATAGCATTAAATTGAGGGATGATAGATATAGGACTGATGTCAGAGGTAGGGTCTTTATTCAGAGAGTCGTAAGGGCATGGAATGCCCTGTCTGCAGCAGTAGTGGACTCGCCAACATTTAAGACATTTAAATGGTCATTGGATAAACATTTGGACGATAATGGAATAGTGTAGGTTAGATGGGCTTTAAATTGGTTTCACAGGTCAGTGCAACGTCAAGGGCTGAAGGGCCTGTACTGCGCTATAATTTTCTATGTTCTATGTTCTGCAGAAAAAGCAAACATTCTTAAAAACATTCATTTCTGAAAGGATTCAAATGTTTGCAATATTTTGCACCAGTCTGTGTTGTTGAACAGAAGTGCAACACTCAGAGTTTACATAAGCAATGGCCATACTCAGATATGTTTGCAATTTTAAACATGCTGTGAAAAGTCAGATTTCAAGTACAATGCCAGGCAAACAATTCTGCATAAAATAAATTATGTACACCCAGTGCGGAGATATGATGATCATTTGGTCTCCTTGGGAACTTTGAGCAGACATGCAATGAGTCATTGACAATAAACAGGATTATTTATCACAGAAACTGAGCAGAATGTTCTGCTCCATCTTGAAGTCTTTAATCACCAACCCCAACTACAAATGTAAGACCTTAATATCCTTAATATTATTATGTTTGAGTATAGTTACTCAAGCAGTTGGTTGCTGCAGACTTTTTTTCCAATCTTTTACTTTGCAAGCTGATGTTTAAAACGCTGTTCCAGCATGAGTAAAGAATTGAAATCTTATGAGGGTAGGAGGTACCTTTTCTAAAAGCCTCATGCAGTGATGCAACAAACACAGAGCTGTAAAAACCGAGATGGCAATGCTAATTATAGCTTTTTTCAAAAGTTGATGATGGCATTGGAAAGAGCCCAAATCAGGATTAGAGATTAATTTATTGTTTAATGAAAACAATAGAATTCCTATACAAAGGTAAAGTACTACATAGATGGTGGAAATCTGAGAGACCATGACATGCCTGACCAGCTGAGTATTTCCAGCATTTTCTGTTTTTACTACAGAAGAATGACTACAGTACTTCTCTTTATAATTAATAACCTGTAAACAATGTTGAAAATAAGCCCAGCTTTGAATTATTGCTTTGCAAGTCATTAATTACAGAAAAATTATTAAACTGAGAATATTTAGTTAAAATGGAATAAGTTGTATAAGGCTTAATAAGTATTCAGGGTAACAGCTCAACTTGTGTTGAAAATAATAGCTCTTGGTTTAAATGTTCAACAGAATCAGAGTCACCTGAGGGATTACAGCAAACTATAAAACCATTGTTGTAAGAATCCATCTGGTTCACTACTATCCTTTAGAAAAGGAAATCTGTTGTCCTTACTTGTTCTGGCTTATATTGAACTCCAGACTCACAATAATGTTGTTGATTCTTAACCATTCCCTGGACAATTAGAGACCCGCACTAAATGCTGACATGGTCAGTGGTGCTCACCTCAAATTAATGAAGTTTAAAAATTATTTTAATGGGGCCATCATCCCTTTAGTTTTAATCATGAGACAATGACCACTCAATCATACTGTTTCTCAGTTCTTGTTATAGTTTAAGCTCATCATGATAGAATAATAGAGACACTCAAAGCTTTAGTCCGGTGACATGGGTGACAATACCAATGCCACTGTTATTGCTTATTTCTGTTACCCTGAGAAGATAATAATGAATATTCTTTTTGAATTGCTGCAGTGATTGTAGGAATGACAGTTCCATTAGGCAGAAAATTCTATGTTGCGAACATAGGCTTCATTTATTCAGTCATTGGCTGGACCAGGATTTATCCCTAATTGCCCAGAAGATTCAACCACATTGATGTAGGTCTGGAGTCACATGTAGGCCAGACCAGGTAAGGACAGCAGTTTCCTTCCCTGAAGGACAATAGTGAACCAGATGGGTTTTTATGATAATCATCATTATACTCTTGATTACAGATTTTATTAGATTTAAATTGTGCCATCTGCCATTGTGGAATTCAAACTTAGGTCACCAGAATATTAACTTCATCTTTGATTAGATTACTTACAGTGTGGATACAGTGTGGATACAAGTCCACACCGCCCCGCCGAAGCGCAACCCACCCATACGCCTACATCTACCCCTACCTAACACTACGGGTAATTTAGCATGGCCAATTCACCTGACCTGCACATCTTTGGACTGTGGGAGGAAACCGGAGCACCCGGAGGAAACCCACGCAGACACGGGGAGAACGTGCAAACTCCACACAGTCAGTCGCCTGAGGCGGGAATTGAACCCGGGTCTCTGGCGCTGTGAGGCAGCAGTGCTAACCACTGTGCCACCATGCCGCCCACTGGAATAAGGATCTAGTGATAATACCAAGATGCTATTTCCCCACCTGAAATGATAAATAATGATGATATTTTCACAATTAAAATTCTCTGCAAGCTGGATGAGAGCTTAGAGAAACAGTTATTTGTCATGACAGTATTCCAGGATTACTCTGAACATGTTGAACCTTTAATTGGACCTTGTGCTTTTCAAAAGGAAGTAGCGATCCAGAATTACAAGTTGGGGGCATTTGGTTAGAGTCTCAGTTGATCGTGAAACATTTCAATGGCATTATTGGTTTTTCCCTTAAATTACTAATTGGTAAGAACTTTCAGAAAAATAGTATTGTCATTCAGAATTCCTGTGGTGATTCATTGCAGTGTGTCCTGAAGACTGTGACACATTTCACTGGGTATTGAGTTCAATAACAAGTGAAACTACTTTGTTCTATATGTGTCATGTTGTTGAGTGTTGTTACAGCTCCACTATCCAGTGGAGAATTGCATATTGCATCACACTCGCGTAGATTGTGGAGAAACATTTTAGTGTTAGTAAGTACACCACTGATCAAAGAACTGTATCCAACTCTAACTTGCCCCAGTAACTACAATGTTGCATAATCGAAAGGTTATGGTCCACTTTGAGTTGGACCAGGCACCAAGTCCAGGGTTTTCATTCACAGTCAAAGTGCTTATTCACTCTGAGCTCACCAGGATGCTCACTGCCTCCCTGCGTTCCTCTTGCTTTCGCTTTTTGTGCTTTACTCTCCCACCCAGAGGTTATAATACTACACTTAGATGATTGCTGTCTTGTCATGATGTTTATTGCAGACATGAAGCCAATTCAGACCTTTGCTTAGGGATTCCCACTGTAAGAGAACATAGCCTCCAATAAGAGTCTAGGGCCTGTTCAAGATGGTCAGAGTCAGGAATCTTTCCTCATAGTCAGTGAGGAGCTGAATATTGGGCAGCTCACAAATTATCTTGACTCTTTCTGCCCTATTGGAGGCTGATTTCCTCCTGGAATGAGAGAGAGGTACAGGCATTATGGGAGATTAAGCTGGATATGATTGTTGGTGTTGGTAGAAAGGTGAGTGAGTAGGTAGCACAGAAAGCGTTCAGAATTTGTGGTGTCAGGGTTGAGGCTGGGTAAGGGTGAGTGGGAAAAATCTTGCTGGCAATCGCGAACATGGCAAAATATGAGCCTTGGTGGGAGGTGGGTACAGTTGCAGAGATAGAGTAAATGTGAGTAATCAGAGGGAAGATAGTGACACCTATCCTGGCAAAGTGGAAAAAAACATTGATCTTCTCCCTACTTTGCAGGCTGTTGCTTCAGGTAGCTGAGACAGCACTGACCTGGATAGCAACCTGGACGAGCCTGGGCATGGTCTGGTATCAAGCCCTCCACTGCCAGTCCTGTGAGATGAGGGAGTCCCATGACAGTGTCTCCCCATTGGGCAGGACCTTCCCACAGAGCAGAATTTCCTTGGTCTTCCATGAATGGATCAAAGGTCGCAACCGTGCAAGGCAGCTCGTTCAGGTACTCGTGATCTTTTAAAAATGGTGTGGGTACCATTGATTCTGGCAACGTCGACTGAGTGGTCCATACTAAGATGGAATTGAACATGAGAGATACTATAGCGGTGTGATTAATGAAAGTAATTAATCAGTAATTAATTAGGTAAGTCTGGTAAGATGTGGAGAGATACTTGATAGGTTTTGCAGTGACAAACCCTTCACAAAGCCCAACATAACCTGAACTTGCCAAAAATGTAGAAGATTCAGCCTGATCTCAGAGTTTTTTTTATAGCAGTGATCTGACATGTCCAGATATTTGTGCTTGACATAATGCATCCTGGGTCTGGGTTAATAGCATGATCTTCTTTTGGCTCATGCCTTTTTAGGCTTTGCCTGTTGAGACCTACAAGCCCTTGCTGTTGTGGTACACATTTGCCTACTTCAATGTGGGAGAGATCACTCCCAATTTAAAACAGGAGACCCCCCTTTACTGAGGCACAAATTCTGGGATGACTTGGCAGTACTGGCTGGTACCTACTGTTTTCCTGGGTACCTTAGAGCCATTCCCTAGCTCCTTCGGCACGGCAGTAAGTCCAACACTTTAAGCAATGATGTCCAACTAACTTAAACAAACCATGACAGTTTAGCAATAACTTTGAATGAGGTTTTCCCACCTTGTCTGCCATCCCAGCAGCATTTATGATTCATAATTAAGGACAAGCTTTCAAAGTCCTTCACTTTATCTGAAGAAAAATGAAAATGGAATGTGAGAACTTTTCCAATTACAGGTAATGGCTCCTCTGACATCTCTCCAAACTTGTGTTCAAAAACCCCTGCTCCTTTTTCACAGGAGCCAAAAATAGACAGAACTGAAAATGAGAGCAGGAATTCTGCACCTGGGTCCCCAACCAGAATGTTTGTCTTTGGTGCACTTCTGTTCCTACATGGGTAGAACTGTGAAGGTCCAGTGCTCCCACTGTGATGAAGTAAATAGCAAGGCCCTGTGATTCCAATGCCAGAGCACCAATAAATTGTGTCTAATAGATTTGCAGCAGCAGCTTGTTGTCTCTCTACGTGACTGAATGTGCTCACCAGTTTTAGATTTCAAGTAAAGTGTCAGATATCCAACATGGCACAACAGAAACATTTCGCATCAAATCGTGTTGTCACTGCAAATTCCCACACATGGACATCTGAAGAATCATGTGAAGGGTACAGACTATCTGACAGAAACCAGCTTACAGAGAAAAATGTATTTTAAAGTCTCTGCCAACTGCAATGAGGGGCAGAAGTTCTTAATTAGGGTCCCCATAGGATTTAAACATATTCTGTTATAGATTTGGTGCTGGCACTCTGCATAGAATAGTTGGTTATTGTGATCTGTCCATGTATTTCTCTGTCTGGAAATCTTCGGATGGAAGTGTTTCAAACTTATGATTCAGTGGAGTCTCCTCCTATCGATGGGGAAAGATATATGGGAGAAAATACATGGTGCCAGGATCATTCTGAAGTATCACTTCAGCTTTTATAAGCCCTGCCTTATAATATGCTATCACTATCCACAGTGTTATCTGACAACTTTAACAAATACTATACTCAAAGGAACTAATCATTTTACCCAACTCAACATCAAAGTAGATAACGACTAATAATTGATTTTAAACATTTCCACTATCCTGCCATTTGGCAGGTTTTCAAATGTTCTATCTGAAACTACATATATCTCCAAGACTTGGCAGTGTAAATTATTTGGTTGTCTGAGGGAGTGTTCCACTTCTGTCGGCATTGTGCCACCTTTGATACAAAGGGTAAGATTCTAGGGTAGTGTATGGACAAAATTGATTTCCAGCCACAACTCTGACTGCCCCAGCCCCAGCCCCAGCCCAAGCCCAAGCCCAAGTCCAAGCCCACTGCCACAAATGGGGAAAATCATAACCATCCTTCACCAAAGAGGCAGCTTGATGGTGCACAAACTTTGAACATCAACAGAGGCTTAACCTTCTTGGCCTTAGCAGAATCTACATGCACAAGAAAGTGGTAAACTGACCGGAAAAAAAGAGCAGATCTCAACAAAGTCTCAATTATTTGATTTTGGGGCTGCTAAAACTACAACCCTGAGCCCTCTACTTCTTTCCACAAACTCATCCTCAGCAGCAGCAGGAACTGCGAAAATAGTAAAGAAATAAATCTTGGTACATATTCTGCATAACTAATTTTGTGTGAACAGGTGATGATACCAGCAGTGTAAGAGAAGACAAGAAAAGTTTAGCTCAGCCTGTGGCCTTTGGCCTCAGCATCCTATTTTGCTTCTTTTCCCATCGCTATCTTTCTTTCTATTTTGATGCCTGAGGAATCAGCCAGTGATTTTAAATTAAGGCCAGGACCCCTGCTTCACATATCCACTAAATGCTCAAAGGCACAACTGGAAGAAGTGTAGGGACTTCACTTGACAAACCCCCCCCCCCCCCGCCCCCCATATCAGCTTGCATTTACATTGCACTTATGCTGTAATAAAATAAAGTCTCATTAAGCCACTTCACAAAGTAGTATTAAACAAAATTGGACTGAAGCTTGCCAGAAATTGGCTAAGTGTCAATTTTAGTGAGTTTCATTGAAGGTTTCTCTCCATGAGCACTGGCGAGATCTCTCATGTTACTCTCTACAACTTGCCTCATTACTTTTGCACTATGTTTCTATAGCAACTCCACCCGTCATCTTATCATCCCTCTCTACAGAGGCAGAAGGACTTGATACTGCTGGGATCTTCCAGGCACTGGCTCCATTTTTAAAGCTCAGCAATTGAGCTGGTCAAGTGCTGCCAGCCAGGAATTGCTCTTTACTGTGTATGCACAGTGTGAAGCAAGCCAGAAACGAACACTTCTCAGGGCACATAGGTGGCACAGCTGACACTTCATTTCAAATACGCATGCATATTTGTAAATGCATAGCTATTGAAGAACCAAACTACACAACTTACTCTGTCACCCCATTTTAGGCCCCTGTGCCGAGAGCTGCCTAATATATTCACATGGTTCAACTCCCAAATCAATCAAGAAAGGCAACATTCCATAAAACTGCATGGTAGCAAATATTGTAAGCTTACAGCTCAAGGTAAAAGGAAATCTCCCTCATGCCCTTGTGAAGCCTGTGAAATCTTTATGAATTGTGGCCCTCAGGAGCCACTTTTTAAATTTCCTGTTGTTACTAATGCTTCAAGGAGATTACTATCTTCAGTCTGCAATGACCAATAATATGGTGAAGATTGCATGTGTAGGTACTTCTACCCTGTGTAGGTGCCTTTTTAACAAGTACTGCCCATATACTCAGAAGGGGAAAATTAAAATCTACCACACCTACTTTGGGTTTGGTCACAGCCGTTTTCAATTTCCAGAACATATTCACGGTTCACATGAGTATGGAGGTTGATTGCGATTTTTGAGAAGGCTTGTAGCTCAGGTTGAGGTTGAGATTATAATTTGCTCGCTGAACTGGAGGGTTTGTTTTGAGACAGTTCATCACCATGTTAGGTAATATTATCAGTGAGCCTCTGGTGAAGCGCTGGTGTTATGTCCTATTTTCTATTAATGTGTCTTAGTCTCTTAAGGTGGGTGATATCATTTCCAGTTCTTTTTCTCAGAGGTTGGTAAATGAGGTCCAAATCGATGTGTTTATTGATGGAGTTCTGGTTTGAGTGCCAGGACTCTAGGAATTTCCATGTGTGTCTCTCTTTGGCCTGTCCGAGGATGGATGTGGCGTCCCAGTTGAAGTGGTGCCCTTCTTTGTCTGTATATAAGGATACTAGTGATAATGGGTCATGTCCTTTGGTGGCTAGTTGGTGTCCATGTATCCTGGTGGCTAGTTTTATGCTTGTCTGTTCGATGTCTTGCTTATTACAGTCCTTGCATGGTATTTTGTAAATGACATTTATTTTGCTGGTTGTTGGTATAGGGTCCTTTAGGTTAATCAGCCGCTGTTTCAGTGTGTTGGTAGTTTTGTGGGCTACTATGATGCCAAAGGGTCGGAGCAGTCTGGTAGTCATCTCAGAGATGTCTTTGATGTATGGTAGAGTGGCTAGAGTTTCTGGGCGCTTTGTGAGTGCTTGTTTGGGTTTGTTGCTTAAGAATTGGTGGACTGCGTTTATTGGGTACTCATTCTTTTTGAATACACTGCATAAGGTATTTTTCTTCTGCTGCTCATAGTTCCTGGGTGCTGCAGTGTATTGTGGTCTGTTTAAATAATATCCTGATGCAGCTCTCTTTGTGGGTGTTGGGATGATTGCTTCTGTAGTTAAGTTTCTGGTCTGTGTGTGTTGCTTTCCTGTCTGAAGTTCTCCATTAACTGTTTGTTCCACTGTGGCAGCCAGGAACGGGAGTCTGTTGCTGCTCTCCTCCTCTTCTGTGATTTTTATGCCAGTAAGGATATTGTTGATGATGTTGTAGGTTTCCTCTAATTTGTTCCATCTACATCTCTGAAAGGACTACCAGACTACTTCACGTATCGTCAGAAGGTCTCTCATTGAGCTGGTCAACTTCTCAGAACCTATTGAACTGAATGAAAGCAAGTTATCCTCAATCCTAAGGGACTGGCTAAGAAGAAAGAAATAAGTGATTTTCCAAAAATGAAAACAGAAGGAAGAAGGATTAGGATATTGAAAGTGATTGTAGGTTGAGAGTGATAAAAGGAAGGGGTGCTCTTTTCAGTGATTGAAACTTACAGGAGCAGCAAGACCAGAGATGGCTAGAACAAAGGGGAGACTACAATTTCTGGGTAGGGAAGTTTACATGGAAGAAGAGTTTGAGAGAGGATTAAACAACAGGAGTAAGGAAGTAACAATAGGAGAGCATACAAAATTAAAATCAGAGATTTTGTAAGAAGTTAAAGTTGATTTTGGTAGATGGGGTCAGCATAGAGAATCAGCAAGGCATTGTTTAGCTTTGAAGATGTGAGTGAATGAAGTTCAGAAGCTGTTTGAAGGATAGAGTATCAGGAAGTGCACTGATGGGGAACTTCCCTTTCGAATTAAGATCTAAGGGATCCGCAGAATTGGTTACAAAAGAGAAAGGTCACAGCAAAGTTGGAGCTCACCATAGTTGGGGTGGCACGGTGGTTAGCACTGCTGCCTCACAGCACCAGAGACCCGGGTTCAATTCCCACCTCAGGCGACTGACTGTGTGGAGTTTGCATGTTCTCCCCGTGTCTGCATGGGTTTCCTCCGGGTGTTCTGGTTTCCTCCCACAGTCCAAAGATGTGCAGGAGAGAAAAATGTGCTTTAGTCCAGAACTCTGACCAGGAATCAAACTCAATGGAGCTGATAAATCAGCAGAAACCATCTCACATGAAGCTCGGTCACAATCAGAGCTTCCATTACAACAGCGGCAGCAGCAGGGGAAGGGCTGAAGCTGTTCAAGGTTAACGCTGTTTATACAGACCGCTGCACAAACAACTAGGAGAAAGTGAGGACTGCAAGTGCTGGAGATCAGAGCTGAAAAATGTGTTGCTGGAAAAGTGCAGCAGGTCAGGCAGCATCCAAGGAGCAGGAGAATCGACGTTTCGGGCATAAGCCCTTCTTCAGGAATGAAGAAGCCATTATGCCCGAAACATCGATTCTCCTGCTCCTTGGATGCTGCCTGACCTGCTGCGCTTTTCCAGCAACACATTTTTCAGCGCTGTGTAAACAACACAGTAATACCAGAGGTACAGCTGCTGAGATTTTCAACATTACCTCATGTTGTCTTGATTAGTAAACCCAAATCACCTGAGCTGAGCGAGGACCACAATTCTTTACTTAGCAACCACCAAACAACAGATGTAACTGGCTATTCATATTATCCCTCTCCATGTTTTACTGACATAATGAATGAGTGAGAATGTCCTCATGGTTAAAAAAGACAGTCCTTCTCCCACAGTGCTTTATAATTCCCTCATATTTAAATAAATGTTTCAAAACAATTGAGAGGCCAGAACACTATAGACCTGAAGCAGCCCTTTGAACCCCACAAACAAAATAAGTATAAAATTTTCTTTCTAAAAATGCAGATTAAGCTTCAGGTCATTCATTACTGAGAAAAGCAATTTTCTCCAACTTTATCAAGACAACAAATTCTATCTCCCTCAATGCCCAAAAAGGATAGATGAATCACTTCTGATAGTTTCATTCATTTCATAGGCTGAAAAAAAATTAGCTGGCTCCACAAATTGTTAAAGGACCAAGTAAACTGGATCAAAAGAGTAAAATTTTCAGTGAAAAGCAATGTTTTGTGGGTCATTCCACCCAGCCGTAGACTGCAGAGGCAGTACTGCCTTTTAATATTACATTGCAGTGAATCTGACTAATGTAGACAGACTGTTACTTTTAGGTTTAGTTAGAAGCTGCTCTTATGCGTTTTATCGCTGTGGGATAGATTTGGGCCAGTTGAATGTTGCACAATTTTCTTGTTAATTCTGTCCTATATATTTTCTCCTAGAAATAAAATTGTATAACCATGAGGATTAGCTGTAAATCTTACAAAACCTGAACATGTGTGATATTTTTACACTTTGATGCTTTAGGAAAGTGTTCTATGTATCTGTCTTAAATGCAATCTCAGGATTTAATATAAATAGAAATTCTGGTGGCAGAGTAAAGGCCCATTGTAGTGCAATTGTAATAGCAGATTTTTCTAATCAACCTGTTCAGAGATGTTGCTAGATGTCTCAGTAGCATGTGTGCTCTGAAGCTGGGCCTGCTGGCTCACAGGTAGGGATGCTACCATCACAGCACATGAGCTAAGTCTATTGTTAATCATATAAATTAAGGTTAAGTATCTACAGTTGGGAAACATAATTGGAAAATGACTTACATACATAGGCATGGATAAATGAGTCAGTGGATAATTGACTTTTAATCTGAGGGTCTAGAGTTCAAGTCTGTATTGGATTGCTACTTCTAGCACAGTTTCTTGAAAAGAAGTGAGTCTTATGGTGCAGTGGGTGGTAACCCTATCTATGATCTAGAACGTTCAGGTTTATGTTGCAATTTAGAGCTCCACAGCCATATGAGTAACCAAACAAATTGATTATCAATCTCTCTGAACTACCTACAATGAGTGAGAGTGTCCTCCGCTTAACTATGTGTCTGCCAAAGGCAATGAAACAAGAGATGCTGAAATCCATTTGATCCACCAGCATTGCAGTAAACAAAGAGATGGGTCCAGTGCTTGATGGGTTGTTTGACACAATCACTTCTGGTTACTTCTGTACCTAAGTGTCAAAGGAAAGGGAGCACATGGCGTTCGCTGGCAGACTTGACACCTTCCACAATTGATGGAGTTTGGCATTCATCAGAACTGGGAATGATATTTTAATTTAGCTTTCTTTTTTTTAACTCACTGATGGGAGGCGGGCATCGCTGGCTGGCCAGCATTTATTGCCTGTCCCTAGTTGTCCTTGAGATGGCGGTGGTGAGCTGTTTTATTGAACCGCTGCAGTCTACGTGGCGTAGGTAGACCCACAATGCCATTAAGGAGGGAAATCCAGGATTTTAAACCAGCAACAGTGAAGATTCAGCGGTATAATTCATGCAACTTTAATTCACCTGAGGCTGGAAAGAAGCCAGAGGAGCGACTATTGCTGAATTCTGTTAGCAATGGAGAGATGTGGCAGAAATTTGATTTAAACTAAGCAATGCTAGGATTAACGTACAATGGAACTCATGCAGGAGATGGCCAATAAAGTGGCTGACTCCATGTTTGGTGTCCTGAAGTTGACTGGTTTTCAAGGTGACAGCTCAGGACATCGAGGTCCACGCCAGTTGAGACTGTCAGCTCCCCCCTACAGTTCCTGGTATGAGGGATGCTGAGGGCTGAACTGATGGAGCAGCAAGAAGATACTGCAGTTACCATAGATGCATTTGAGAAGTTCAAACAAAATACATATTGACATTCAATAGATTTCTAAAAGGCACCTGTGAAAAAGAATAAGTCAGCCACATCCTTTTGTGGCATGGGAGAAAGAGTTAGCTCTATTTGATAAGTGGGAGGTTATTGACAGGGTAGTGTCATATTGCCATCAATCCAAAGAAGGAATCATTGATTCACTTTCTCCATATAAAGAACTAATAACGTTAAAAAGGAAGTTCGAAAGAAAGCCCCAAGAAGTGGAGGAAAAGAATTGCCAGTCACAAAGCCTCCAACTCTTATCAATTCCACTGGGGTCAGAAGGATACCAAATTGATGAAATTTCAAAAATCTTTATCAGGCAATAAACTGTTTTCACTAACTTATTCCAATACTGAAAGAGATCACAGACAAACTGCTTGTGAATATTTCTTCAGAATAGTGCCTGACAGAGTCAGGCACGGCCCTGGAAAAGTCACAGCTATCTTTGAAAGGAAGAGCTGGAAAGTTTTCTTAGCTTGATACAGCATAGGATTTCTTTTGTAGCTCAGAAGTTGGAGTACACCACAAAGCTACAAAAGATGTGGCATTCCAATGGTCAGAGTCTCACAAAGGGAATTTCAAGGAAGTGATATGCAAGAAGGTGAGCTTGTCATATACTAGTAGAAAAAACAACCTGTCACTCTGCGAGTAGATGCTTGTTTAGATTAGAGTGGTGCTGGAAAAGCACAGCAGGTCAGGTATTCACCTGGACCATCTCTGACACCTCCCTCCCCTTCCTGGACCTCTCCATCTCCATTAATGACGACCAACTTGACACTGACATTTTTTACAAACCCACCGACTCCCACAGCTACCTGGATTACACCTCTTCCCACCCTACCTCCTGCAAAAATGCCATCCCGTATTCCAAATTCCTCCACCTCCGCCGTATCTGCTCCCAGGAGGACCGGTTCCACCACAGAACACATCAGATGGCCTCCTTCTTTTTTAAAACGCAATTTCCCTTCCCATGTGATTGAAGATGTCCTCCAACGCATCACATCCACATCCTACACCTCCGCCCTCAAACCCCACCCTCCAACCGTAACAAGGACAGAACGTCCCTGGTGCTCACCTTCCACCCTACAAACCTTCACATAAACCAAATCATCCACCGACATTTCTGCCACCTCCAAAAAGACCCCACCACCAGGGATATATTTCCCTCCCCACCCCTTTCTGCTTTCCGCAAAGACCATTCCCTCCGTGACTACCTGGTCAGATCCACGCCCCCCTACAACCCACCCTCCCATTCTGGCACTTTCCCCTGCCACCACAAGAATTGTAAAACCTGTGCCCACACCTCCTCCCTCACCTCTATCCAAGGCCCTAAAGGAGCCTTCTACATCCATCAAAGTTTCACTTGCACAGCCACCACTGTCATTTATTGTATCTGTTGCTCCCAATGCGATCTCCTCTACATTGGGGAGACTGGACGCCTCCAAGCAGAGTGCTTTAGGGAACATCTCCAGGACACCTGCACCAATCAACCCCACCATCCCGTGGCCCAACATTTCAACTCCCCCTCCCAGTCTGCCGAGGACATGGAGGTCCTGGGCCTCCTCCACCACCGCTCCCTCACCACCCAATGCCTAGAGGAAGAACACCTCATCTTCCGCCTCAGAATACTTCAATGTGGACTTCACCAGTTTCCTCATTTCCCCTCCCCCCAGCATACCCCAGTTCAAACCCTCCAGCTCAGCACCATCCTCATGACCTGTCCTATCTCCCAATCGCCCTTCCCAACTATCCGCTCCACCCTCCCCTCTGACCTATCACCTTCATCCCCACATCCATCCATCCATTGTACTCTTTGCTAACTTCCCCCACCCTCCTCTCTGACCTATCACCTCCATCCCCACCCCATTCACCTATTGTACTCTTTGCTACCTTCTCCCCAGCCCCACCCCCACTCCCCCCCACTTATCTCTCCATCCCCAAGGATCCCTGCCTCCATTCCTGATGAAGGGCTTTTGCCCGTAATGTCGATTTTCCTGCTCCACGGATGCTGCCTGACCAGCTGTGCTTTCCCAGCACCACTCTGGTTTCCAGCATCTGCAGTCCTCACTTTTGCCGAGTACGTGCTTGTACCAAATCACAGAGAGTAGCCCTCGCACAAGAGAGCAAACCAATAATGTTCACATCAAAATAATATTAAACCTTAACAATTGTAAGAAAGTGGAGCAAGAGAAGGCAATTCAGCCCACTGAGATGGCTCTGCTGTTCAATACTATCCTGAGTTTCAACTTGACTTTTGCATATTCCTTGATTCCCTGAGAAAACAAAATTCTATTCATCTTGTCCCAAATAATCACCAATAAAGCATCCATAGGTCTCTGGCATATAGAATTCTAAAGATTCACAACTCTTTGAGTGAAGATATTTCTCCTCATCTCAAGTCTAAACGAGTGATTCCTTATCCTCAGACTGTGCCACAGTGTTGTAGATTCTCTAGCCAAGGGAAACAACCTTTGAATGTTTACCCTGTCAAGTCTCTTCCTTGTCTTGAATGTTTCTATAAGATCACCTATTCTTCTGAACGCCAGAGAATATAGACTCAATTTACTTAGCTGTCATCTTGGAGAATTCTTTCACCACAGAGATCGATCTAATGAACCTTCACTGAACTGCCTCCAGTGTAACTACATGAAGACCAAAAGGGCACACAGTAGTCGAGATAAAAACCAAAAGAACTGCAGATGCTGTAAATCAGAAACAAAAGCAGAAATTGCTGGAAAAGCTCAGCAGTATTGGTAGCATCTGTGAAGAGAAATCAGAGTTAACATTTTAGGTCTGGTTCTGAGGAAGGGTCACTGGATCCAAAACGTTTTCTCTGATTTCTCTTCACAGATGCTGCCAAATCTACTGAGATTTTCTAGCAATTTCTGGTTTTCTTATTGACACAGTACTCTAAGTAGGGTCTGCAACTGTAGCACGTCTTCTTCTTTATGAAGCCAAAGCTGTCAAAACAGCTGAGGCTAACATACCAACATAGAAAGAGAACTTTTTGGATGTCAGACATTCCAAACATACGGTTGAGAGTGATTGTCATCCATTGGAGCAGAGTTCAATAAAAATCTGTGTAAAGTAAATATGAAGAGGTTATTCCAGGGGTTAATCTTACAGTGACAACTTCAGTGAAATTCAAACCATGGAGAGAAAAATGCTGCCATGAATCTTGGCCGTTACCAGATGAGAAACACAACATAAAAGATAGGTATAAAGATGCCTCAGCTAGCAAGCATAACACCAACCAAAACTGAGTCATATTGGGGGTGAGGCCAGTAAAGACAAAGATTATAAATGCTGTCTCTGTATGTGACAAAGGAGCTAGGATAGATCGGACACAGCCAGCAACCTATTCATCCCGGTCTATCTGAGATAATTCTCACTTAAAGATGGTGTTCTGCTCCAGGACAATTCTTCTCCAAGCAATGCAGGTAGAATTCTCCAGGAGATAGCTGAAAGCCCCAGGAGACTAGGGAACAGTGAACTCAGAGTGAGGTCAGCAGTGTAATGAATAGGCAATTACAATGTCATTGAAAAAATAATGCCTACACACAATGTATGCCAAAATACAGAAATGCATAGCAGAAAGAGGAAATGATAGCCACTGATTAGCACTGTAATATAATATAGGAGATAATTTACTCATACACAATCAAGAACCTTATAGTGCCAGACTATTGCTCTATGTTCCCTTTCATCATAAAAGTGTATGGTTTCTACATCATCATCTCATCACCACATTAACCCAGGGATGTGAGATGTTATGAAAGGACAGGCAAATGTGAGGTGATGTATGTTGGAAGATCAAATTCAGTATACAGAACTATACAGTACGTGGAAATGTCCTGGGGAGAATTGATGTACAGAGAGATCTGGGTGTTCGAGTCCATTGTAACCTGAAGGTGGCAATGCAGGTCAATAGAGTGGTCAAGAAGGCATATGGCATGCTTTCCTTCATCAGATGGGGTATTGAGTGCAAGAGTTGGCAGGTAATGTTATGTTTGTATAAGATTTTGGTTCGGCCACATTTGGAGAATACTGCGTACAGTTCTGGTCGTCAAATCACCTAAAGATGTGGATGCTTTTGAGAGGGTGCAGAGGAGGTTCACCGGAATGTTGCCTGATATGGAGGGTACTAGCTATGAAGAGAGGTTGAGTAGATTAGGATTATTTACATTAGAAAGACTGAGGCTGAGGGGGGACCTGATTGAGGTCAACAAAATCATGAGAAATATAAACAGGGTGGATAGCAAGAAACTTTTATCCCAGAGTGGGGGACTCAATTACTAGGGGTCACAAGTTCAAAGTGAGAGGGGAAAAGTTTAAGGAAGATACGCGTGGAAAGTTCTTTACACAGAGGGTGGTGAGTGCCTGGAACATGTTGCTAGCGAAGGTGGCAAAGACGGATACGATAGCATCATTTAAGATGTATCTAGACAGATACATGAATGGGCAAGGAGCAGAGGGATACAGATCCTTAGAAAATAGGTGACAGGTTTAGATAGAGGATCTGGTTTGGTGCAGGCTTGGAGGGCTGAAGGGCCTGATACTGTGCTGTAATTTTCTTTGTTCTTTGATCTTGTTCTTGACCCAGCCAGATAATCAAAAGAACTGACACAAAATGCTGAGAGACTAAGAAAGACAAACACCTTGCCTTATTGACAGTCCAAGCTACACCTCTCAAGGCTGACATGAAATCATCTGCACATCTTGCAAATGGACAAGAAGAAATAGGACAACTCAGTGATGTACGGGCAGAGGAAGGTCAACAATTCAACAAACATGCTAAAATGTCTGCTGCTCAGAGAGCAAACTGTATGTATATCGGATCCAATTCAGAATGCTTGTAATCAAGCAAAGGCTATTGAACCCAGGAAGCAAATGAGAAGGAAAAGATACCATATTGCATCTACATCTGAGCTGGAAGAGCAGGAAAGACAATGCTAACAATATCACTATGAGACAGATGCATAACATCCTCCCACCAATGTGATATTGTGAAAGTTATTTGAGAAACAAAAGTCTTAAAGTGTTTAGTTTAATCATAAGAGTGAATTGTTAATTTTCTTTAGTGCAGACATTAGAAACGTTAGTCATTGGTAGGGATATTACTAATTTATATGCATTTATATATTAATAAATTATATTTAGTTTTAAAGAAAGTGGCATGTTATTTTGTTATATTATTATTCCAGTCTAATTTTGGAATATACATTTGTTTATAAGTAGCCAGATCACTGATTACTACACTACAGTCTCAACATTAAACTAACAACCTATTAGTCCAAAGCAAATAGTGATTTCATAAATATGTTCAATGACACTCCAGCATTTGCATTTATAAACATGACTATTTTGAACTTCTGGGAGCTACAGCATGTAACTCAGGATAGCCATCTCCAATAATTCAATAACAAGGCTAGCAATAAATAACAGTTTCGCCCTAAATGTTCATACCATTAATTTTCTTGCATGTGATTGTGAGTCTCTCTGTGTAGGCATTGAATGCATTTTCACACCATATGGAAACATTTCATGGCTACACATGGCAGCCCATAGATGAAGGTCTGCTCCAAGGGAACAATGTTTACACACAGTATTGAGTCCTGGTGAAACCTTTGCGCCTTCTCCTTCACCATCCGTAATGGTTAGCTCTCTTCATACACAAAGTATAGATGTCAGAGTTGCCCAGCAGTGACTGTGTTAAAGAAGTGCAACACAGAGAGAATCAGTGTTATAAGACGGCCAGGGAGTAGGTAGCTTGCTTCCTTGCGTGCTGGCCCTACTCTCTGAGTCTGTGACCAACGTTCTTTCCTTTTAAAAGCTGTTTGATCACTGTCTGCAAGCCCCACCCTCACAAGTTGAGTCACTTACCATGGCCACTTCCTTTTCCCATTGCGCAATTTCCGTTTCCAGCACAAAGGAAGGTGATAGTGAAGGCCTCCTTTTCCGGGAGCTTTCAGTCCCAGCCTGACTGTGTCAGTATGGGTAATATGTAGTCGATTATGTTCCATGCACTTGCTGCCTTTGTTGGTCTAGGTTGTAGAGATCATGGATTTGGGAGGTGCTATTGGAGGAACCTTGGTGAGTTACTGCAGTGCATCATTTGAACGATATATACTGCTGCTACTGAGAGTCAGTGGTGGAGGGAGTGAATGTTAAAAGTGTGGATGGGCTGTCAATAAGTGGGCTGCGCTGTCTTGGATGATCCTGTTCAAGCTGTATTTATGCAGACAATTGGAGAGTATTTCATCACACTCCTGACTTGTGACATGTTGGTGGTGGACAGGCTTTGGGGAGTTGGGAGGTGAGTTACTCACTGCTGGACTCCTGGACTCTGATCTGTTCTTGTATTCACAGTGTTTCTAATTTTTTTGTCAGGGTTTTTTTGAGGTGAGAGGAGAAAGATTAAAAAAAACACAAGGAGCAATTTTTTGTACACAAAGTGTAGTTCTTGAGTGGAATGAGCTTCCAGAGGAAGTGATGGATTTTGGTACAGTTTACAACATTTAAAAGACATTGAGATAAGTACATGAGTAAGAAACGTTTGGAGGGATATGGGCTAAGTGCAGGCAGATGGGACTAGTCTAGTTTGGGATTTTGATCGGCATGGAATGGTTGGACGAAGGGTCTGTTTCTGTGCTGTATGACTATAACTCTATAGACTCTCTTCATATTGATGTTGGGGGTTCAGTGATGATTATGCTATTGAATGTCAAGTGACAATGGTTAGGTTGTCTCTTATAGAGAATGTCATTGGATGAACCTCTGTGGTAGGACTGTTGCAAGCCATTTTATCAACCTAAGCTTAAACGTTGTTATAGTTATGTCTGCAACTGGTCAAAACTCATCCCCCAAGTCTCCATGGAATTAATTGATTAGTGTTCCATCGTATCACATTCAATCAATTGCTATCTTAATGTTAAAGGCAGTCACTCTCACCTCAACTCTGGAGTTCAGCTCTTTTGTCCATGTTTGAATCAAGGCTGGAACGAGGCCTGGAACAAGCTGCCCAGGCAAAACCCAACCTGAGCACCAATCAGCAGGATATTATGGACAATTTTCCACTTTTATTAAGTGTTGTAGCTGTACTGGAACTATTTGATAAAAATGTAGCTAATTTGAGAGCACAAGTGTTCAGTATTACTGCCAGGAAAGGGTGTTGTCAGCGTCCATAAGATTTGAAGAATCCTATGCCATCAGCCAGTTCTTGATATCATAGGAAGTTATTTGTAATGGCTGAAGACTAATTTCTAAAATGCTGGGGACCTCAGGAGGAGATTGAGATGATTCATCCACTGGGCACTTATGATTGAAGACATTTACAAATAATTCAACCTTAGTTTTGGCACTAACCTGCTGGACTCCACCATGACACAGGATATGAATATTTGTGGTGATGCCTGTATTTATTATTACTTTAATTGTCAAGTATTCCAAATGTTTCAGGACTACAGAACTTTGAATGATCCATTGGTTGTGGGATCACTTAGCTCTGCTTATTGAATGATGCTTCCACCACAATGTGTTGTGTCCTGTGTTGTGGCCTCACCATTTTGACACTTCATTTTGCACCTCCTGGCATCTCCCCACCCTTTGCACTCTTCATTGAACCAGAGTTAACTCCCACCATCCCTTGTTTGATTGCAATAACAGAGTGGGGAGATGAGGTTCCCTGATTGGAGTTGAATACTATGCTGCTGCTGCTAGTGGCCTACAGCACCCCCTGGATGGCCGGTTTTGATCTATTAAATCTGTTCTGAATCTATCCCATTTAATATTATCATAACACAACACAAGATAGTTGAAGGTGACCTTCATTGTCCTGCAACTTCTGATGGATCTGTCCCGTTGGTGGGCAAAACATGCTCTGCTTCTGTAATGGTGGAGATACTGGGTGTCTGTAATTTCATGACTATAAATTGATAAGGTTGTTCCTTCATGAGTCTTCCCCAGTAGTGGCACAAGACCACAGATGTTCTTCAGGTGTGCTTTTGTCATGTCCAGTGCCAAGGACAATGCCCAGTTATCCATCTAGTTTGATTCTTAATGTTGGTTTTCTAACTGTTTGATACAAATGGTTTGTTTGGCCATTTGGCGGGCTAGGTGGAATAAGGAGTGTAGATACTTTACCCTAAAGGACATTAGTGATCCAGATGGCTTTTGCGACAATCTAATACTGTAGCCACCACGACTGAGATTAGATTTTATTAAATGTTTTGAATTTAATGTCTCTGGATGACATGTTGAGATTTGAACTCACAGCTAACAGTTTAATTGGGATAGTCCAGTGAGGGTTTTGTCTGTACATTGTCACACCTTATGGCACCAATGGGTTATTGGTTGCAGACATCATTGACTGAAGAGAATATTTGTTAAATGCGCAGCAATTCACGTTAAGAATACAAACATGGAACAAATGTCTACAGTGGTTGGAAAGCTAGAACTAAACCACAAAAATGTTGGAAAGGCTCAGAGGATCAGGTAACAGGCATGAGGAGAAACTGAGCTTGTGTTTCAGGGGGGGGCTTAAAACTGAAATAAGAACAACACTGAAAACAGAACAGAACACAAAGAAAGGGGAAGGAAGTTCACACTTGGATAAACAAGAATGGAGGAGGAGGGCACCAGTGGTGCAAGAAAAGCTGAAATTGAATGCAGCTGCATCTCAATGGTTGTTGAACTGAGCTACTCATTATTGTTTTACTTCTGGGTTTCACTTCTAATTACTGTCAGCAATGATGACCTGCATGATGTTATTGCAACTCCAGTGTTTAAAGTGACACGCCAACATTGGAATTGAAGTAGTTTGCAGTGTGGCCCAAAATCATGGAGCATGCAGCAGAGAAATTAGACATGTACATGTGTGATTCAGCACTGGCTTGTACCTTCTGAGTTCACTTTAATCTGACTGAATGATGCAGTAACCCGAGTCTATCACTGATCTACAGCAAATTGCTCTCCAGCTCATTTCCCCTGAGGTGGTGCAGGCTGGGCCACAGGAGGAAACCTCAACAAAGAAGTGGCTAAAAGTGCTCCACTTTCCTACTGGTCACTTTCTCCCCAAACTCCCAGTCAGTACACCCCCAAATACTGCCCCATCCCTGATGAATGAATCTGTTCTTGTACCAGTGCCAGTGAAGATGTCTTTACCGAGGCTGTCATGGGCTCCAAAGCCCAGAAGGCATCCACCAGGAGCAATTCAAAGTTAGAGCATGGATCTGAGCAGCCTGTCCCTATCACTGCTAGAGTCATAGAATTGTACCACACAGAAGTAGACCCTTCAATTGTACTCATCCATGCCAACCCGATCTAGTTCCATTTGCCAGAATTTGACCCATATCCTTCTAAACCCTTCTCATTCATGTACCCGTCCAGATGCTTTTTTAAATATTGGAACTGTACTAGCCTCCACCACCTCCTCTGGCAGCTCATTCCATACACGCACCACCCTCTGCTTGAAAAAGTTACCCCTCAGGTCATTTTTACATTTTTTCCCCTCTCACCTTAAACTTATGCCCTCTCCTTTTGGATTCCCCTAACCTGAGAAAAAGACCTTGGTTATTCACCCTATCCATGTCACTCATGATTTTCTAAACCTCTATGAGGTCACTCCATAGCCTCCTACGCTCCAGGGAAAATAGCTGCAGCCTATTTAGTCCCTCCCTATCGTTCAAACCCTCTAAACCTGGCAACATCCTTGTAAATCATTTCCGTACCCTTTCAAGTTTCACAACATCTTTCCTATAGCTAAAGCAACAGCAGGTAGAAACTAGAGGAAAAGGAAGAGTAAAACTTTGTGACAGGGCTGTAAGTATATCTCTGATGTGAATTGAAGCACATTATTGCAGACAGAAGAATGAGAACATTCAGCCCTCCAAGCCTGCTCCGCTATTCAAATGAGATAATGGCTGACCTGTTTGTATTTCCAATGCCACATTCACACTTCCCCCTGGTATTGTTTGATTCTCTTGCCTATCAGAAAACTTCCTACCTAAGCCTTAACTGAATTCAATGAGCTTGCCTGCAGAGGCAAAGAGTTTCAAACTCTCACAGCCTCTGAGAGAGGGAAAAAAGATCTCATCTCTGACCTAAAACAGGAACAGGACCTAATTTAAAACAGTACTCCCTAGTTCCAGGGTCACACACAAGAGGAAGCATCACTTCCACATCCATTAAGGATCCTGAAGCTTCAAATAAGGTACTTTTGGTCCTCTCAGACAGACCTAAAAACATCCCATGGAATTCAAAGTTTGGGAGAAGATTTGTAGCTCGGGTGCTCGTTGTTGTGGTTCTGTTCACCGAGCTGGGAATTTGTCTTGCAAACGTTTCGTCCCCTGTCTAGGTGACATCCTCAGTGCTTGGGAGCCTCCTGTGAAGCGCTTCTGTGCTGTTTCTTCCGGCATTTATAGTGGCCTGTCTCTGCCGCTTCCGGTTGTGTGTGTCGCAATTTCATCAACAGATGCCTAAGGGAGAGACAACAGAACGAGGACATGCCGCAACACAAAGGACTAGCCACACTACCATACATCAGGAGCATTTCTGAACTGACAGCCAGACTACTGTGACCACTAGGACTCATAACAGCATACAAACCAACAGCCACGCTCAGACAACAACTCACCAGAACAAAGGACCCGATACCCAACATGAGCAAAACCAATGTAGTGTACAAAATCCCATACAAGGACTGCAGAAAACACTACATAGGACAAACAGGAAGACAGTTAACGATCCATATACACGAACACAAACTAGCCACGAAACGACACGACCAGCTATCCTTAGTAGCCACGCACACAGACGACAAGCAACATGAATTCGCCTGGGACAACACTACCATTATAAGGCAAGCCAAACAGAGAACAGCCAGGGAATTCCTAGAGGCATGGCACTCATCCACAGACTCTATCAACAAACACATCGACCTGGACCCAATATACCGGCCACTACAGCGGACAGCTCGAACTGACAACCGGAAGTGGCAGAGACAGGCCACTATAAATGCCGGAAGAAACAGCACAGAAGCGCTTCACAGGAGGCTCCCAAGCACTGAGGATGTCACCTAGACAGGGGACGAAACGTTTGCAAGACAAATTCCCAGCTCGGGGAACAGAACCACAACATCCCATGGAATTATTTGAAAGAAAGCAGGAGAGTTCTCCAGTTTCTCAATTGAGATTTCTTTTCAACATCTCAAAACAATTCTATTCATTAATTCTTGGTGGGAGCTTATTATGCCTATGTTGTTTGTCAAATTACCTACATTGCAATAGTTAATACCTTTCAATAGTAACCTGTTTCTTGCAAGTTTGTCTGGGACATCCTGAGGACATGCAAGGTACTGTAAAAATGCAAGGTTTTTCCTTTAATCCTGCAGAGACATCACTTTTGTGAAAAGTGTTTTTTTGCTGTTAACATGACCCAGTGCTCAATGGATTATTATGCCTTGTCAGTGACTACAGATAGTGAATACACAATTGTTTCATGGGGCATAAGAAGACTTCAATGTTGATTTTTGTTTTGAATGCCACATTAAACTGGTGCCACCTATTCGCTGAGTTTTATTTTCAAACTCTTCTCTACTGCTCTTCACTGATGTGTGTTGTCTTCAGCCCTTCACCTAGGCTTTTCATTTTAAAAAAATCAACGTACCTAATTTATGGCTCACACAGAAAGCAGATGACAAAACCACACAAGCTGCCCTATATCTAATGTGAGTAAAATGTCAGCTTCAATCTAGTTAGTACAGTATCTGGAACTGAAGAATTTGACAACAATGCCACAAAGCATGTAGTCATTGTTTTCTTCAGTGTATCTGTAGGCTACACAGCAAATGATTAATTCTATATTCAGAAGATTAGTCCTGTTGTTCTCCATCATTCTCAACCTTTACATTTAAAGTGATTTATTTCTCTTATGGGATGTTGCTCTTCAAAGACCTTATGTGAATTGTTTCTCTTTCAGTTGAGAAATTAAAAATCATAACAAAAGTGAAAGTGCAAAAAATATGGGAAAACGGGTAGGGCTAAGAATATTTCAGCCTGGTACACTAATTGTTTGATAGCATCCAGAGGGATCAAGACAATCGATTTCGATGGATTGGGACATTATGTCTGAATTGATGAGGAACCAACTCCCTCACCAGGTCTTGCTTCGTCAACTTGTAAATGGTCTGTGTCAAAGACCAGGGCAAAGTCAATGTTCCAAAGGCATCCTGGTGGGGGTCTCTTTGAATGGCAGCAGTATTGAACTTCATGGTCAGGTGGAGCTTGTTATCTATCATTCAAAGTGGCAACTTTGATTTACAAGGATGTTGTCAGGGTTGGAGGATTTGAGCTATAGGGAAGAGGTTGAAGATACTGGGGCTGTTTTCCCTGAAGCATCAGAGGCTGAGGAGTGACCTTACAGAGGTTTACAAAATTATGAGGGACATGGATAGTACAAATAGACAAAGTTTTTTACCTGGGGTGGGGGAAGTCCCGAGCTAGAGGGCACAGTTTAGGGTGAGAGGGGAATGATATAAAAGGGACCTAAGGGGCAACATTTTCACACACAGGGTGGTACATGTATGGAATGAGCTGCCAGAGGAAGTGGTGGAGGCTGGTACAATTGCAATATTTAAAAGGCATCTGGATGGGTATATGAATAGGAAGGGTTTGGAGGGATATGGGCCGGGTACTTGCAGGTAGGACTAGATTGAGTTGGGATATCTGGTCGGCATGGACAAGTTGGACAGAAGGGTCTGTTTCTGTGCTGTACATCTCTATGACTCTCTGAATTTTAAGCTACCTTCTTAAGGACAATTATGGATGAATATTCAAATAGTGGCCTAGTCAGTCATGCCCACGTCTCTTGAATGGATAAACAAATCTTGTCTCTCAAACTACATCAATCATCTTAATCGTGAGGCAGTGTGGTAGCAGGTATAGAAAGAAAAGGAAGCAACTTTAACACTTCTTAATAGTCCTTACTCCCTTATGGAACATCCTGCCCCATGTGCCCAAAGGTCTGCAGCTTGAAAATCATCTCTTCAGTCACATTAAGACCCCTGGCATTCAGGATAGACATCACCCTGAGTAAGCATCACCTTAGGTAGACAAGGTGGGAGAGAGCATGAGAGAGAGAGAGAGAGTGTGAGAGTGTGAGAAAGTTGATCAAAAGCATGTGAAAGAGTGTGTGTGTGTGAGAGAGAGGGAGAGAGAATGTGAGAGAGAGACAGTGTGTGAGAGATGGTGTGACAGAGTATGTGAAAGAGAGTGTGTGAGAGTGTTGAGCTGTGCTATACAATGTTGCTTTTTCAAGCAGTGAAAGACAGAATTCAAGACTCAGTGGTACAGAGAATCTTCGAAATTCAGGATTCTGCCTGGCAACAGTCCTGTGACTGGATTGAGCTGCACGGTGTTAAAAAGCTATAGATACCAACTGCAGCAGAGGAGAAGAAACAACCATGAGCTCTTCAGGCAGAAAATAGCCACCACCCCTTTGTCTCCCTCCATAGGGAATCAAAACAGAAAACCAAGAAAGCTCACAGGAGAGAATTCTAACAAGGAACAACCTAAATTCACTTGAATAAAATCAAATTGAAGAATCATCACCACCCTGCATCATCTTGCAAAATATGTGCGACAGAGTATATGTAAGAGAATGGATATGAGAAAGCACCTGAAAAAGTATGCATGAGAGTGAAAATGTATGACTGTGTTGGTGTGAGAGAGAGAGAATGTGTATGAGCATGTGTGTGAATGTGAAAAAGCATTTGTTTCAATTGGCTCTGTTATTTTGCACATTTCTTGGTCATTTTTATTGATGGTTCGTTATTTAAAATATACTACTTTATTGCTTTGACACTGATTTTCAAGCAGCTAGTTTTTTTTTCTTTGTACCTTTAATTTTACTTTTGAAATTCATGTTAAATGTTTCATCAAACCAGATCTCAGGCAGCTGTAAGCCGTAAGCCAATGAAATATTCATATGGCATTTAATTACTTTTTGCAGGACTGATGAAGGGGTTACTTAGGGATGAGAAGTGTTGGAAATGCTCAGTTAGCCTGACAGCACCTTCACAGAGAGAGAGAGAGAGAGAGAGAAGTCAATGACCCTCTGTCAGAACTAATGAAGATTGTGAACCTGAAGTGTTGTCTCTATTTCTCTTTCCACAGTTTCTGTCTGGGCTACCAGGTACTTCAAACATTTCCTGTTTATATTTCAGATTTCCACCATCTGTAGTATTTTGCTTTCCAATTACAAACTCAACTCTGAGCATTGTGGTTAGTTTCAAATTAAAATGGAACACTTTAACCATCCAGTACAAAGTGTAATATTTCGGTTAATCAAGCCCAAGATTTTTGAACGTTGCTGTCCAGGTATTGCAAAGGGCCAAGTCCAAAGACGCAGAGCTGGTTGCATAATCTGATCAACCAAGTTGTGTGTAATTGTCTAATAAAGCAACAATTGTAAAACTTATTACACAGAAACCTAAGCTTTACATGGGCTTAAAGACTAGAGGTATGGAATACAAAAGCCAAAATATTTTTGCTAAACCTGCATGAAACAATTTGATGCCATTGTGACAACTGTTCCCATTCCTGACCACCCAAAGGACATGAAGTTTAATAGAAGGTAGGGGGGAAGATAAGGGACCTGGAGATAGAAGGAGCATTAGGGCACATGATCTCTCTCCCTGGCCCAGCCATTCAGTCCGCAAACCATGACCCCAAATTTCTGGTAGCTTGTCATTTTAATTCTCCAACTTGCTAACATTCCTGTTCTTGGCCTACTGCACTGTTCCAGTGACACGGGTGTAAGTTTGAGGAACAGGATCTCATCTTTCAATGAGGCTCATTACAGTCTTCTGGACTCAATAATGAGTTCAACAGTTTCCAACTGTAAACGCTCCTTTGTGTTCATTCCATTTCGTAGCTTGATTTAATTAGCAGCACAACTGGTCTCATCATCTCATTTCAGCAGGTAAAGGAACTTCCCATTCATAAAATGCACTAAATAAAGATGCATTGATACATTGATACGATGTGATTTAATTTGTGGTCCAACAATTGTTCATAATTCGCCCATAGACATTGTAAATATGTTTTAATTAGGGCATGGCCTGGCTAGTGATTACATTTTTCTGTCTGTAGTGATTATAAAATAACTCATTGGAGATGTGGAAAGTGAAGGTGTCCATGAGAAATCGAGTGAGGCACAAAAATCCATGACTTTCTGTTATTCATCTGCCCAGGTCTCTTTCAATGAAAAATGTGCCAAAGGAGGCATTGGAGCATCAGGCAATTCTGTTCTTAATAGACGTCCTGCCATGAGAGAGTAAATATCCCATATGGAGCTCATCTAACCTCTAACCTCATTGCAGATGATTTTCTCACCACCAGGAGTCTGACACATGGTCTCTGCTGTGGTTTCATGAAGCTGACTACCTTGTTTTCTGTAACCATGGATGAGATTAATTTACACCCAGTATTTTATTTTCCAGGGAACATTCAGTGAACAGGTAAGACAATCACTCATAGAATTCACCCACTCAATTCCTTCCTCTCCCAATCTCCTTTGATTTATGTCAGCAAAAAGTGGTAAACTATTCAGCAGTCCCAAGGGGGAAGAACTTGTACCATACAGAAATTTCAGATGTTCCAGATTTGTGCTGAATACCCTCATCAGTAATGGGAGAGAATGGTGGTAGCTGTTCGTTGTACTGTCAGTGCAGGAGGCAGTGCCGTCAACCAGGGCTCTCGATTGTGGCGTCCTTTCAGTGATACTTCCAGAAATGAATGCATTTGGAGATCAAATGAAGACAGGGTCAAATGTAGCTGTGATACCCATTGACAGAGATAGGGTTCTGTTCCTAGCTTAGACACCTGACCCAAACACATCGTCATCCACCCTGACCAAAATATAATGTATCCCCAGGCCACAATTACTAGGTTAATGCACTTCCTGAGCCAGCCCTTCTGATATCTAACCCCCCCACCCTTCCCAATAACCCCTAACTATTCCTCTGAATTATGGATATCTTCTCAAAGCCATTTCTTTTGGCAAAAGTCTCTCTTAATCTCTCCCTTCCTGGTTTGGCATCCGGAGTTTTATTTCACCCTTATTTATGTGAATAACATTAGATTGATCCTTTGCAATGACAAATTGTGACCTTGAATCCCTATAGTGTGGAAAGAGGCTATTCAGCCCATTGAATGTGAACTGATCCTCTCAAGAACATCCCTCCCTGAGCCAGCACCCCACCCTCATACCTTCTCGTTTACCATGGCTGACCCATCTAGCCTATATATCCCTGGACACTATGAGGTAATTTAGCATGGCCAATCCACTTAACTTGCACACCTTTGGGCTGTGAGAGGAAAGCAGAGCACCTGGAGGAAACTCACATAAACATGTGGAGAACATACAAATTCCACACAGACAGTCACCAAACCTGGGTCCCTGGCACTGTGAGGCAGCTGTGCTAACCACTGAGCCACTGTGCCTCACTGGATAACATCAGTACATCACATGCTCAACAACACGGAAAATCAAATAGTGACTTTGAGGATTTTCCCTGGAAAGGAGTGCAGTGGCATCCAGTCACAATGTTCCAGGTGCGTTGAGAGTGAAAGTCTGTTTTGTGGATTGACTGGTATTTTCTTTCCTGTCGTTTTTGTGTGTTCGTAATTGGTAGTGGAATGAGTGAGTCAGCACCTACCAACATTGTGAGAAGATCCCATGATTCACGATGTGTGGTCTCTGATTCTGCTTCACTACCTCTGCCCTCAGTTAAGAACAGTGACAGAGAGCATATTGAGACCTTTCTCTCATTGTCACCCAAATTAAAAAGTCTGTCATATATTACTGATGCTGCAGCCATCCTCTAAGATCCCTGTCACACAGTGACCTTGTGAAGTCCCAATTCCACTGCACTTGAATAGGAAATCACATCATCAGAAAACTAAAATCAGGTCTTAGAGTGCCCTAACAAAACAATGCTCTCAATGATAAAACACACAACCCCTTAATGACATGGATACTTCCAGTAAGAGCTATTTAAAGGGAGCAAATCTGTAGTTTTAACTTTGAAACATTACTAACTTTAGTCCAAGGACATAATAACCTGCAATTATTGACTGCAGTTTGTTTATTGAAAAGTCAAAGTGAAGGCTCAAGGTCTATAGTAAAGAATATCAAAGCATTCAAAACAATGGGAGAACAAAGAGCTAAGTTAAGAATTGTCAGTAATGTCAAATTTAGTTTTACATGTGGTTTAATGATAACACACTGGCCTCTCCAGAAAGCTATAAATAATCTAAGTTGATGCTCTCGGTGGATGTTAACTACACAAATAGGTGAATTGTGTCAAATGGAGGTCAAATTGTTGAAAATTTGAATCGTGAATTTAGGTGGATTAGCCATGCTAAATTACCTCAGAATGTCCAGGGATGTGTAGGTTAGGTGCATTAGCCATGGTAAATGTTGGGTTACAGGTACAGCTGGGTCTGGGGAGAATGCTTTTCAGAGGGTTGATGCAGACTCGATGGGCCGAATGGCCTCTTTCCACACTTGAGGGATTCTATGATTCTATGAATCAAACCATTCTCCAGCCAGCCTAATTCTGGTCTTAATGTACGTGAAGTGGAACCAAGCAGCAAAGCTGCTCCCTGGAGACAAGGTGATATTTGAAATATTCCAATGTCTGCTGAGAAACCCCTCCAGTCACAGGGAGGTGAAAATCATTAGGTCTTGGAACTGACTGTGTTTTCAAGTTAAAATCCGACACCATGCTGGGAAATGTGGATCTTTAGGCTTAACATATACTATCAGGAAGACTTATTCCCAATGGGTCATGAAGTTAAATTCCTCCTTCAAAATAATATGGGAGGGTTGCTACACTGTCAGAAGGTAGACTCCTTCCAGGGAGCTGAGGGCCCCTCAGATTAATGTAAAATACTTAAATGCACTGCATCTGTTGAAGAACAGGTGAGTGTTCTCCAGGGTCCTATGTAATATTTATTGATAATCCAACAACACTGAAACAGTTTTGTCATGGTCTATCTCATTGCTGTTTGTGGGATTTTGCTGAACGCATGTTACAGCAGTGAGTACATTTCACCAAAAAAAAGACACTGAATGGCTTCCCAAAATCCTGAGATTGTGAAAAGTGAATAATTGCAAATTCTGTCTTTTTCAAATTGACAAGGGAAGGGAAGAAAGTGGGAGTTACAAAAATAGAGGGGAGTACAGTTTTGATTTTAATATGTCATGCAGACAGGAAGAAGAGAGAGTTGAACAATTAACTTGGAATTAGACAGAAACAGGAGAAGAACAATCAGAGAAGTGATCACATCCATGTTAATAAACCATAGCGAGGTCACAGTGAGGAAATCTGTGGCGCTTATGGAGATTAAACAACACCTGTCATAATGTAAGTTACTGATATTAATTTTAGTTTACATCATTGTTATTAATACAACTGGGGAATATATCTGCCTCAAACCACATTAGTTTATATTGCTTTTTATTAAATACATATAAATCCAAAGCTTAATAAAACATCAATATTTATTGCCTGTTTGATGTATATACTAAATCTGCCAGTTGGCTGGATAAGTAGCTTTTCTTTCATATAAGACCATCACTGGTAAGGCCAACAACTATTGCCCTTTCCTTATTGGTGGTGGTGGTGAGCTGTCTTCTTCAACAGCTGCAGTTTTTGGAGTACTGTATAAGGACATTCTGAGCGCTGTTAGGAAGGCAATTCCAGGATTTTGACCAATTGACAATGTAGGAACAACAAGTCAAAATGATGAGTGTCTTGATGGTGAGCTTGCATTTGGTAGCATTCCCATATATCTTCTCTCCTTGTCCTAATAGGTGGTAGAAGCCACAAAATGGAAGGTGTTGTCAAAGGAGCCTTTGCGACCTGCTACAGTGAATTTTGTAAGCTGTGCACACAGCTGATACTGTGTGTCGGTGGACAAGGCAGTGAACATTGAAGGTGATGGATAGGGTATTGTTCAAATGATGGATGATGCCGTAAGTGTGTTGCTGGAAAAGCACAGCAGGTCAGGCAGCATCTGAGGACCAGGAGAGTCGACGTTTCAGGCAAAAGCCCTTCATCAGGAATGAGGTTTGTGAGTCACATGGGTGGAGAGATAAATGGAATGGGGGTGGGGTTGGGGGAAAGGTAGCTGAGAGCTGACAGTGGGGGGGGTGGATAGAGGTGAGGGTAATGGTGATAGGCCAGAGAAGAGGGTGGAACGGATGGGTGGGAAGGAAGATGGACAGGTAGGACAGGTCATGACGGCGGTGCCGAGTTGGAAGGTTGGATCTGGGATAAGGTGGGGGATGAGAAATTAGGAAACTGGTGAAATCCACATTGATCCCCTGTGGTTGGAGGGTCCCAAGGTGGGTGATGAGGCGTTCTTCCTCCAGGTGTCGCGTGGTTAGGGAGTGGCAATGGAAGAGGCCCAGGACTTGCATTTCCTTCGCAGATTGGGAGGGGGAGTTGAAGTGTTTGGCCATGGGATGGTGGGTTTGGTTGGAGCAGGTGTCCTGGAGATGTTCTCTGAAGTGTTCTGCAAGTAGGCTTCTTGTCTCCCCAATGCAAAGAGCAACAGACACATGTGTGGAAGTGCAGGTAAAACTCTGATGAATGTGGAAGGCTCCTTTGGGGCCTTGGATGGAGATGAAGGGGCGCAGGTTTTGCAATGCCTGAGTTAGCAGGGGAAGGTGCTGGTAGAGGAGGGTGGGTTGGTGGGGGGCATGGACCTGACAAGAGGGTTGCGGAGGGAATGGATTTTACAGAACACAGATAGGGGTGCAGAAGGAAATGCATCTCTGGGGGTAGGGTCTGTCTGTAGGTGGCAGAAATGGCAGAGAATGATGTGATGTTTACAGAGATTAGTGAGGTGGAAGGTAAAGACCAGGGTGTTCTGTCCTTGTTGTGGTTGGAGGGGTGGGGTGTGAGAGTGGAGGTGCAGGATGTGGATGAGATGCACTGGAGGGCATCATCGACCACATGGGAGGGGAAATTCTTTGAAGAAGGAGGCCATCTGGTGTTGACGATGTTGAGTTCCTGAATATTACAGGAGCTGCACTTATCCAGGTAAGTGGGGAAAATTCCATCATACTCCTGACTTGTGACTTGTTGATCAATGACAGGCTCTGTGGAGACTGAAGGTGAACTACTTGCTATGGAATCCCTAGCCTCTGGCCTGCTCTTATAGCCACAGTATTTATATGATGTGACTAGCTCAGTGTTTAGCCAAAGGTAGTCGCCAGTGTAGTGGCTGCTACATGAGTATTAGATGCCTGAGGCAAATATTGCAGCTTTCAACCATCCTTTCCCATCAACACAAACCACAACTGATTCTTAAAACAGAATATTGTGCATTAATATGAATACAATTTATAATTTTATAATTATTTTACATGAGAAAGGAAAATGGGATAATTCTGTTTGTATCATTGTTCTAAGATTTTTGTCAGACACGAACTGGAAGAAATTCATATAATAATGTATTATATGGCTCATAGGATGTGGAGATAGTGAGGACTGCAGATGCTGGAGATCAGAGTTGAAAAATGTGTTGCTGGAAAAGCGCAGCAGATCAGGCAGCATCCAAGGAGCAGGAGAATCGACGTTTCGGGCATGAGCCCTTCTTCAGGAATGAGGAGGGTGCACCATCATTCCTGAAGAAGGGCTTATGCCCGAAACATCGATTCTCCTGCTCCTTGGATGCTGCCTGACCTGCTGCGCTTTTCCAACAACACAGTTTTCAGCTCATACGATGTGGTCCCATTTTCCTTCCCCACTTACGTAAACAATCATCGTTAGAATAGAGATGGCTAAATTAAATTAGATTCTCTATTATTTGCCAGTTTGCAGTTTTCGAAGTCATGTGGATTTACAAATTTGCAAAACTTACATGAACAGAAGGAGAAAAATGAAACTTTGAGAAGACTGCAGTATAAATCTAAATGAAGGTCAGCCCATGTGGACGTATATAAATAGATCTAAGCCCTACATTCCCACTGCTGAAGTTTGTTCGTTTACTTATATTGTTCTGTATCTCATTCACTCTGGTTTACTGGTTCATTCTGGCCTAGATCTGATGTGAGCAAATCTAAATAAATGATGAGCAGAATTCAGTCATCCCAAATGTGCAGCTAGTTTGCTCCTTTTTCTTTCGGAATGGGAACAAGGAGAGATCTGGAGGGTCAAAATGAAAGTTAAGCAACCTGCTTGACTGCCAAATCCCAGCAGTCGACCTCCACCCCACTCCATACCCAAGTCTTTCCTTTCTTCCCTTTCTAAGCCCTCTACTCTTTCCTGCCTGATCAACTACACAGGCCCGAATCAACTCTGATTTAAAAATCTCAATCAATGTCCTCTTTAGACTGGGACAGAACAGAAAGTAATGAATAACCCAGGAGGTGTGGAGTTAATTGGATAGCGGTGCAGGGCTTCCATTTGAGCTATGTATTCTTTGATTCTATCAGGAAGTGAGCAGTGCTGTAGTTGAACAGACTGGAGTGCATTCGATGCGTAGACATAATTGATACTAAAATATTCAACTATAGACAATCTATTTTTGCAACCCTAACTAGCAAGAGACTTAACAGTTATTCAATTGCGTTTTGCAATACTATATATACATCAGTTTTGCAGCTATTGGTTTCCCTCTTTGTCATGCAAAACATAGCCTCACTTTCAAGGGGCAATAACGTCTGGGAACTGATGATATGGTGTTCCAGAAATTGAACCACTTAGCCACAACAAGGAGTTCACCCTGACGACTGGGAAACCATTTGGGATCAGTGGAATATTAACAGTTGTGGGATTGGCAATGTTTCGGAATTATGCCCATAAGAGAGCTAAGGCGCCTTTAAGGCAGCCCATATTGAGGCACTGTGAGTACAGGAGCTGAGAATTATCTCAATGCTGTCAACACAGCAGTAATATGCAAACAAAGGAATAGGAATGGACCACTGAATCTCTGAGGTTGGGGCTGATCTGCAGCTGAACGCTTATATCTGTTTTTGTTCCATGCTCCATAATATCTTTGATTAGCAAAGATGTATCAATCTCAGATTTCAAATTAGTAATTGACTCAGTATAGAATGCCTTTTCCAACAGACAATCCCAAATTTCTACTGTGCTGTGTGTGCAGTATTATTTCCTGCTATGCAAAGTAAAATCAAAGTCCCCTTTATGGCCAATTGCTTTCTGTACAAAAAGCCCACAACTAAATATACTGGCTTCACCCAGCTCCATAAAGTTTATACTGTCTTGCTCTTGGGTATCTGACTTTGGCAGCAGCTCAGATCTACCCATTTTGGAAGGTGAGTTTGAGCAGAATGCAGGTCACAAAAACCCATCACTTTTACTGAAGTATTCAATGTCTTAGATGCCACAGGGCAGCTTTAAACAGAGGAAGTGTCAACAACATGAATGTGGGAACTAATCGCCTGTCTCATTATGGAGTGTATGACAAACTAATCCAAGCAAAGCTTGGGTTCCATCATTGTCATGGGGTTGGGTATCTTCACTGCTAATTGCCATGGGCCAGCAAGCCATTTGAGTGGCCTCTACAAAAAGACTTCAGGTAACTGGAAGGCACATACAGCAGGAGCGTTTCTGAGGAATTCCCAGCCTGACATCATTGAGGTGTTAGGGATAAAAATCAAAAATCAATAAATGAAGCTTCATGCAGAATAATAGAATCCTTACAATGTGAGAAGAAATCTTTCAGCCCATTGAGTCCACATCGACTCTCCAAAGACCATCTCACCCAGACACGACCCTTGCCCGTATCCCCATATTCCAGCATTTACCATAGCTAATCAACCACATCTCTGGATACCACAGACAATTTTAGCATGGCCAATCCACCTAACCCGCACTTCCCTGAACAGTACAAACAATTTTAGCATGGTCAATCCACCTAATCTGTACATCTTTGGACTGTGGCATGTCACTGTACATGGAATCATTTTCAGAATAACAATGAAAGACCAATTCCCATTTACAGAAGTGAAAGACATTCTGTCCACAAGGATCAATTCCCATCTTTGAACTGGCCTCCAGTGCCATATTTGCAGAAAATCAGGAATATATGTCTCTTTTATCAACACTGGGATACGTGCAACAGGAGTAAATCATCCAGATCTTTACACCCTGCCCAAAATTAATATAGACCATAACTGATGTACATCTAAACTGATGTACATCTTTGGAAAGGTGCAGAAGCCACAGGGTCGTAGTCATGGGCGACTTCAACTTCCCAAATATTGATTGGAAGCTCTTTCGATCAAGTAGATTGGATGGGGCGGTGTTTGTGCAGTGTGTCCAGGAAGCTTTTGTAAGGCAGTATGTAGAGTGTCCAACCAGAGGGGAGGCCATATTGGATTTGGTACTCAGTAATGAACCGGGACAAGTGGTGGGCTTGTTAGTGGGTGAACATTTTGGTGATGGTGACCACAATTCTGTGACTTTCACCTTGGTTATGGAGAGAGATAGGTGCGCACAACAAGGAAGATTTTACAATTGGGGGAAGGGAAATTATGATGCTGTAAGACAGGATTTGAGGAGCATACGTTGGGAGCATAGGCTGTCAGGGAAGGATGTGGTGGAAATGTGGAACTTTTTCAAGGAGCAGATACGACGTGTCCTTGATATGTATGTACCGATCAGGCAGGAAAGAAATGGTCGTGTGAGGGAGCCTTGGTTGATGAGGGAGGTTGAATGTCTAGTAAAGAGGAAGAAGGAGGCTTACATAAGGTTGAGGAAACAGGGTTCAGACAGAGCAGTGGAGGGATACAGGATAGCCAGAAGGGACCTGAAGAAAGGGATTAGGAGAGCTAAGAGAGGGCATGAAAAATCCTTGGCGGATAGGATCAAGGATAACCCCAAGGCATTTTATGCGTATGTGAGAAACCTGAGAATGACGAGAACGAGGGTAGGTCCGATCAAGGACAGTAGTGGGAGACTGTGTATTGAGTCGGAAGAGATAGGAGAGGTCTTGAACAAGTACTTCTCTTCAGTATTTACGAACGAGAGGGACCGTATTGTTGAAGAGGAGAGTGTGAAACGGACTGATAAGCTAGAAGAGATACCTGTTAGGAAGGAAGATGTGTTGGACATTTTGAACAACTTGAGGATAGACAAGTCCCCCGGGCCTGACGGGATATATCCTAGGATTATGTGGGAAGCAAGAGAGGAAATTGCAGTACCGTTGGCAATGATCTTCTCGTCTTCACTGGCAACGGGGGTGGTACCAGGGGACTGGAGAGTAGCGAATGTTGTGCCCCTGTTCAAAAAAGGGAATAGGAATAACCCCGGGAATTACAGGCCAGTTAGTCTTACTTCTGTGGTAGGCAAAGTAATGGAAAGGGTAATGAGGGATAGGATTTACGAGTATCTGTAAAGACACTGCTTGATTAGGGACAGCCAGCACGGATTTGTGAAGGGTAGGTCTTGCCTTACAAGTCTTATTGAATTCTTCGAGGAGGTGACCAAGCATGTGGATGAGGGTAGAGCAGTGGATGTAGTGTACATGGATTTTAGTAAGGCATTTGATAAGGTTCCCCATGGTAGGCTTATGCAGAAAGTCAGGAGGCATGGGATAGAGGGAAATTTGGCCAATTGGATAGAAAACTGGCTAACCGGTCGAAGGCAGAGAGTGGTGGTAGATGGTAAATATTCAGCCTGGAGCCCAGTTACAAGTGGAGTTCCGCAGGGATCAGTTCTGGGTCCTCTGCTGTTTGTAATTTTTATTAATGACTTAGATGAGGGAGTCAAAGGGTGGGTCAGTAAATTTGCAGATGATACGAAGATAGGTGGAGTTGTGGACAGTGAGGAGGGCTGTTGTCGGCTGCAGAGGGACTTAGATATGATGCAGAGCTGGGCTGAGGAGTGGCAGATGGAGTTCAACCCTGCCAAGTGTGAGGTTGTCCATTTTGGAAGAACAAATAAGAATGCGGAATACAGGGTTAATGGTAGGGTTCTTAGTCAGGTGGAGGAACAGAGGGATCTTGGGGTCTATGTACATAGATCTTTGAAGGTTGCCACTCAGGTGGATAGAGTTTGTAAGAAGGCCTATGGAGTATTATCGTTCATTAGCAGAGGGATTGAATTCAAGAGTCGTGAAGTGATGTTGCAGCTGTACAGGACTTTGGTTAGGCCACAGTTGGAGTACTGTGTGCAGTTCTGGTCATCTCACTTTAGGAAAGATGTGGAAGCTTTGGAGAGGGTGCAGAGAAGATTTACCAGGATGTTGCCTGGAATGGAGAGTAGGTCGTACGAGGATAGGTTGAGAGTTCTCGGCCTTTTCTCGTTGGAACGGCGAAGGATGAGGGGTGACTTGATAGAGATTTATAAGATGATCAGAGGAATAGATAGAGTAGACAGTCAGAAACTTTTTCCCCGGGTACAACAGAGTGTTACAAGGGAACATAAATTTAAGGTGAAGGGTGGAAGGTATTTACCCAGGGGTGGGTTCTTTACCCAGAGAGTGGTGGGGGCATGGAATGCGCTGCCCATGGGAGTGGTAGAGTCAGAATCATTGGCGACCTTTAAGCGGCATTTGGATAGGTACATGGATGGGTGCTTAATCTAGGTTAGAAGTTCGGCACAACATCGTGGGCCGAAGGGCCTGTTCTGTGCTGTATTGTTCTATGTTCTATGTTCTATGTTCTATCTAAACCTTATTTACCTATTTAACCTCTGTAACACCTAATACTCTGATCTCATAAAAATTTATGCATTTATGCCTTGCAATTATTAATTGCTGCAACATGTACATCCAGTGAAACTGAGTTTTGTGACAAGGAACTTCCTGATTTCACTCTTGAACAGCTTGGCTCCAACTTAAGACCTTGATTCTGTATTGCCACTAACATCCCTGTCCCCACCCTCCTGTCTATCTTTATGTATTTCCCACAATACAGGGCTGGGTAAGATGCCCACTAATCTACCTGCCCTAAGTCTGCAGAGGCTCTTAATTGCCTCTTACTCAGCACTTTATTACATTATTTTAGTCATTAATATTTTAGGCCTTAGTAAATATCCTTGAAAGATTCAAATAGTCATTCCTGCTAGATTGAGTATATTTACATTATCCTTACTTTCACTCTATTACTGCCCACGTCACCTGTAACCTGGTGAGTAATTTGATTTCAATTCCATGAGCTTTAGTTTCAGCTAACAGTCTCTTATTGATTTTTTTCTAGAAGTCCACACAAACTGTATGTCTTGACATTCACCTATGTACTAAAGTTACTTCCTCAGAAAAAAATTCTTAGGCTTTTTATATCTAACCTGGCCTTCCTCCGATCAGCTCAATTTCTCTAAGTGTTCTTTCACCCTGTCTTCAATTATAGATTCCAATAACTTTCCCACAGTGAATGTTAGACTAACAGTCTATAATTTCCTGGGGAGGTTTTTTCATTTATTTTTAAGTAATAGAATTATATTTCCAACTGAAAGGATCAATTGCAGAACCAAGAGAACACTATAAAACTATGGTTAAAACAACTGCAATATTTTTAACTTTAAAATCCTGAGGTGAAAATTGTGATTGTCAGTCTTCAGTTCCAATGCTTTTCCAAATATTGTTTTCTTGTTTATGATAACTTGAATTAGTTCTGATCCTTGAAAAAAATATTTATTTTCCTGGCAGGTTACTTTGAATACAGACACAAATTATTTAATAATTACCTGCTAACAAGTTTACACTATTTCCCCCATCTCTTCTTATAAGAAACACATCATCATGTTAATTCAAACCTTCCCTTCATCATAATGGTTTACTTTGTGTTTAAACACAGGATGTCTGTCTGGTCATACCAGCTTTTATTGCTCATCCCTAATTGGCCTTGAGGAGGTATCTTCTTAAACATTTCCTGTCTGTGTGGAGGAGAGACAGGTACAATGCTGTAAGCATTCCAGGATTTTGATCTAACAACAGTGAAGAATGGACATACAATTCCAAGTCAGGATGGTGAGTGGTTTGTTGGGGAACTTGCAGGGCATGGTGGTCCTCGTTTTCCTCTTAGTGGAGGAAATTAAGGGTTTGACAGGTGCTCTCAAAGGAACCTTGGTACGATTCTGCAGTGCAGTTTGTAGAGGAACACACTACCATCAACGTCAGTGCTGAAGTGAGTAACTGTTTAAGGTTTTTGGAGTACCAATCAAGTCAGCTACTTTGTCCTAAACTGTATCAAACTTCTTGAGTGTGATTGAAGCTGCACTCATCCAGACAAGTGAGGAGTATTCCATTATACTGCTGACTTGTACTTTGTTGATGGTGAACAGGCTTTGAGGAGTCAGAGGTGAAGGTTACCTGCTGCAGAATTCCAGGCCTCTTACCTGCTCGTGTAGCCAATGTAATTATATATTGTGTCCAGTTCAGTTTCTGATCAACGGAAACCCCAGGATTGTGATATTTTGGAAATTTAGCAATGGTAACAGCATTGAATGTCAGGGATGATGGAGTTGGAGTTGGTCATTGTTTGGCACCTACATCAGCCCAAACTTGAATACAAAGAACAAAGAACAAAGAAAATTTACAGACCAGGAGAATTTCAGCCCTCCAAGTCTAAGCCAATCCAAATCCACTGTCTAAACCTATCGCCCAATTCCTAAGCATCTGTATCCCTCTGCTCCCCATCTACTCATGCATCTGTCCAGACGCATCTTAAATGAAACTACCGTGCCTGCCTCTACCACCTCTGCTGGTGTTCCAGACCCTCTGTGTAAAATACTTGCCACATATATCCCCCTTAAACTTTTCACCTCTCAATTTGAACGCATGACCTCTTGTTATTGAATCCTCACTTTGGGAAAAAGCTTATCTCTATCCACCTGTCTATACCCTTCATGATTTTGTAGACCTCAATCAGAGACCCCCTCATGAAAATAATCCTAATTTACTCAACCTCTCTTCATAGCTAGCACCTTCCATACCAGGCGCCATCCTCGTAAGCCTTCTCTGCACCATATTGACAATATTGACCAAATCTGTGTATGCTGTACATAGACATCAGCTGCTTCAGTTTCTAAAGAATCATAAATGGTTCTGAACATTGTGCAATCATCAGTAAATATTCCCATTTCAGCATTTAGGATAAAGGGAGGCTCATTACTGAAATAGCTGAGGATGTTTAAGGTTAGGACCGTACCCTGAGGAACTCCTGCCGTGATATATCGGGACACCAATATTTTCCTTTGTGTTATGTATGACTCCAACCAGTGACTTCCTCATTGTGACTGATGCCAGTATACTGGAGCTCTTCAATGCCACATTCAAACTAATACAGCCTTGGTGCCTAGGCTGTCACTGTCACTTCCCCTCTGGAGTTTAGCTCTTATACCCATATTTAAACCAAGTTTTTAATGAGGTCATGAGTTGAGTGGCCCTGGCATAATCCAAATTGACCGTCAGTGAGTAAGTTGTTGCTGAATAGGTACTGTTTGATAGCACTGTTGATAACACCTTCCATCACTTTACTGATGAGTAGCTGATGGGCAGGATTTGTTGTATTCTTTGTGGAGAGGACATAGCTGGCAATTTTTTACATTGCAAGGTAGATGCTAATGTTGTAGCAGCACCAAAACAATTGTCTAAGGTTTTATTTAGTTCGGGTTGATTATTCAATGCCAGAGCATGAAAGATGTCAAGGTCCATAACCTTTGCAGAATCTACTGCCATCAGCCATTTCTTGATGTCAAATAAAGTGAATCAAATTGGCTGAAGATTGGCAGCCATGACAAACACAGAGAATGCTGGAGAAATTGCAAGCCTGGCAACATCTGTGGAGACTGAAACAGAGTGAATGTTTCAAGTCTGGTCTGACTTCCACAGAAGCATCTGGACTTCTGAAGGAAGTTAAGACAAATCATCCACTCAGCACTTACAGTGTAATAGAGTTATACAGCATGGAAACAAACCCTTCTTCTAACTCGTCCATGCCAACCACATATCTCAAATTGACCTAGTCCCATTTTCCAGTATTTGACCCATATCCCTCTAAACTCTTCCTGTTCATATATCCAACCAGATACCTTTTAAATTATGTCATTGTACCTGCCTCCACCATTTCATCTGAGAGTCCATTTCATACATGCACCACCCTCTGCATGAAACACACCAACTGAATGCATTGTTTCTAAAATCTAGTGTCTTAGGAGTGGTATTAAATTTCTTCTTTTCAACATTGAATTTGACCATATAGTGACCATTGTTAGGTAACTGTTTCCTTACTGTTAGATGATTAATAAGTCTTTCTCATCACTCATTACTGCAGCATTTTGCTCTTGAAAGTTATCAACATTTACTCCCAACCTTCATGAAAAATAAAGTCTCCCAATAAAACATTTCTGTTGTTGTCACATACCATTCTAATTATTTAATTCAATACATTTTGCCCTCAAAAGGTCTGTATATAATTCTCATTACAATTTTAGGTCCTGTCTTATTGTACAGTTCTAACCAGAGTCTCAACTGATTGTTTTCTGTAACCTATGTCCACCCTTCCTAATGTTGTCATAGTATCTTTAATCAATAAAGATTCTCCTCTTCCAGTTTCACTATCCTTCCTAGGTAGATGGAAGAGTGTAAGGGAGAGTTAAAAAGAGTGCCAAACTGTTCAGCTATGTATGACAAAGGCATTGGAAAGTTGATAAAGTAAAATGTGGATAGGTGAAATGTTCAGAGATTATGGAGGAGACAGTGAAGAGTTGACTAAAGACTGGAGATTGCCACGAAGAATTATGTTTTTCTAGTTTCTGTGGGGGTTGGCTTAATTTAAGAAGACAAACAAAGACATACAGCAGACGTAGTTGCAGACACAGTTGAGAAGGGTGCCTCATGAACAATGATTACAGTGTGCCATTTTTGAGAAATTATTTTTAAATGGTTTCCTGTCAATGGCATGAGTTTATGGAGTACTAGACAGTGATGTAGAAAATACATGAAAATGTAAGAACAGGAGGAGATCATTTACTTTCCAGAATAATGAAATTGTGGCTGAACTACAACCTAATTCCATGTGCTCCTCTTTATTCCATATCCCTCAATACCTTTGGTTTAAAAAAATCTTCCAGTCTCATATTTAGGGTTAGAGCTAATGGTTGATCGAGTATCAATTGGAAATTATGGAAGAGCATTCCAATATTTTGTTCCAAATCCTGAAAGATCTTCCTCCAAGTTTTAGATGATGTTCCCTAATCCAAACAATTAGGAATGTGGTGCGGACATCTTTATCCAACTGGCTTCCTTTAATATCTGGAAAACTTCCATCAAATCACTCCTTAGCCTTGTGAAATCCAGAAAATTTGCCCCATGTTAGTTTTGTATAATCTGACCTTTGGAGTTCAGAGGTCATATCTGGTACTGTTAATATAAAGTGTTAAGAGGACCAAGAAGTGTGGCTAATCAAAGAAATAGAAATAATGGAAAACAAATTCTTCCAATAATGTATAGAGGAGGAGGGAAAATCTATTTATAATAGTCTCTAACTCATTAATTAAAAGTCACAACTTACAACAACTGGAAAGTGAATACAGGCTGGCTACCTTCAAGTTTGAGACACTTTTTACTGTAGAGCAAATTCAGCCCCTTCTCCTCCAGGGGTCAATTGGTTTCTGCCAAAACATTCAAACTCCCATGCTGGTCATCTACCTGGGAACCAATCACATAGATGATGGCAGGCAAAATTCATATAAACACCAGCTTGTCTGCAAACTAGGTACTTAGAATGAGTGTCAGGTGACTTACTTTTAAAAAGTGCAGCAATGTTTGGTTTTTAAACCAGCTACTTTCCCATTTTAGTTGACAATCAAAAACACAAACAATTCAAAAGATATAGTCTTTTAGTATTTATGATACTAAAACAGTGCAGTTCCCAAGGTATAAATTTCAAAGGAGGATATTAGGGGATTGTGCACTTAAACGTATCATTCAGTGAGATGAGATTTTGATCGATTGCAAGCAGATCATTTATGTCAGAAGATGTTTTATTGCTGCTGTAAGTTTAAATATAATGAAGGATGTCAAGATGGAAGCTAGGGCAAGAGGACCATCTCATTATGAGAAGACGAAGGGTGTATTAGATCAGGCACGTAACAAATGAGGTGGATTTGATCAAAAGCTTCCATAAGACTATAGCAAATAGGAACAGGAGTAGGCTGATCGGCCTCTTGACCCTGTTCCACCACTCAATAGTAACATGGTGATCCAACATTCCTCACATCCACTTTCCTGCCTTTTACCTTAACTCTTGATTCCCCTATGGACCAAGAATCTATTTATCTCAAGACTCATATACACAAGGACTCTGATCCTACAGGTCTTTGTGGCAAGGAGTTCCAAATATTCAGAACCTCTGAAAGAAGAAATTCCTCCTCATCACAGTCTTACATTGGTACCCCTTTATTCTAAGATGACAGCCTTGGTCCGAGGCTCTCCCCTGAGGGGAAACATCCTGCCAACATTTATCCTGTCAAATCCCTTAAAAAATCCTATACATTTCAATGAGATCACCTCTCATTCCTCTAAACTCCAGAGAGTAGAGTCCCGATCTGTTTAAGCTTTGCTCTTAAGACAATCCCTCCATAACAGGTATCATCCTGATGAACCTTCTCTGAACGGCTTCCAATGGAATTATATATTTCCTTCATGAGGCAACCAAAACTGCTCACAGTACTCCTGGTGTAGTCTCACCAGCACCTTGCACAGTTGCATAAGGCTTCCCTATGCTTATTCTCCACCCCGGAAATAGGGGCCAACATTCCATAAAGCTATAAGACATAGGAGCAGAAATTAGGCCATTCAGCCCATTGTGTCTGCTCTCCCATTTAATCATGACTGATAAGTTTCTCAACCCCATTCTCCTGCTTTCGTCTTGTAGCCCTTGATCTCCTTGACACTCAAGGACCCATCTATCTCAGTCTTAAATCTATTGAATCATTGCCTTCTGTGGCAATGAATTCCATAGATTCACCACTCTCTGGCTGAAGAAGTTTCTCCTTATCTCCATTCTAACAGGTCCCCCTTTACTTTAAGGCTGGGCCCTCAGGTCCTAGTCTCTCCTACCAATGGAAACATCTTCCCAACATCTACTCTGTCCAGGCCATTCAGGATTCTATACATTTCAATTAAATCACCCTTCATCCTTCTAAGCTCCATCGAATATAGACCCAGACTCCTCAAACTTTCATCATATGTTAAGCTTTTCATTCCTGGGACCATTCCCACGAACGTCCTCTGAACATGCTCCAGCACCAGTCCATCCTTCCTGAGATATAGGGCTCAAAACTACATACAATATTCCAAATGTGGTCTGACCAGAACCTTATAGAGCCTCAGAAGTATATCCCTGCTTTTATATTCAAGTCACCTCAAAGTATATGCCATCATTGCATTTGCCTTCCTAACTACTGCCTTAACCTGCAGGTTTACCTTGAGAGAATCCTAGAATAGAACTCTCAAGTCTCTTTGCACTTCAGACTTCTAAATTTTCTCCCCATTTAGAAAATTGTCCATGCCTCTATCATTGCTACCAAAATGCATAACCTACACTTTCCTATGTTGTACTCCATCTGCCACTTCTTTGCCCACTCCCTGAACCTGTCCAAATCCTTCTGCAGCCTCCCCACTGCCTCAATGCTACCTGTCCCTCCACCTATCTTTGTATCATCTGCAAATGTAGCCAGAATGCCCTCAGATCCTTCATCTAGATCATTAATGTATGAAGTGGAAAGTTGTGGCCCCAACTCGGAGGCTTGTGGAATCCCACTTGTTCACCACAGGCTGCCATCCTGAGAAGGAATCTTTTATCCCCACTCTCTGCTTTCTGCCAGATAGTCAGGCTCCTATTCATGCTAGCACCTTGCCTCTGACACCTTGGACCCTTATCTTGCTCAGTAGGCTCCTGTGCAGCACCTTGTCAAAGGCCTTCTAGAAGTCCAGGTAGATAGCATCATTAGTTCCTCAAAGAATTCTAGCAGATTTGTTAGGCATGACTTCGCCTTGCTGAAACCATGCTGACTTTGCCCTATTTTACCATACACTTCAAAGTAATCAGAAACCTCATCCTTCACAATGGATTCCCGGATCTTACCCACGACTGAGGTTAGGCTAATCGGTCTGTAATTTTCCATTTTTTGCCTTACTCCCTTTTTAAGCAGGGATGTCATGTTAGCGATTTTCCAGTCCTCTGGGACCCTTCCTAATTCTAGTGATTCCTGAAAATCATCACTAATGCCTCCACTATCTCTTCAGCTATCTGCCTTAGAACTCTGGAATGTAGCTTATCTGGTCGAGGTTATTCACCCACTTTCAGGCCAGGCAGTTTTTCTGGAACCTTCTCCTTGGTGATGGCCACCATACTCAGCTCTGTCCCCTCACTCCCTTGAATTTTTGGGATACTACTCGTGTCTTCCATTGTGAAGACTGATGCAAAGTAATTATTCAATTCCTCAGCCATATCATTTTCTACTACTATCACTATAGCATCACTGCCAGCAGCCCAATGTCTACTTTTGCCTCTCTTTTGACCTTTATATATCTAAAGAAACTCTTATAGTCTTCCTTTATATTACTGGCCAGCCTACCCTCATATTTAATCTTCTCCCTCCTTATTTCTTTCTTTGTTGCCCTCTGTTGGTCTTTATAAGCTTCCCAATCCTCTGGTTTCCCACTGCCCTTCACCACATTATATGCTTTCTCTTTTGCTTTTATGCTATCCCTAACTGCCCCAGTTAGCCATGGTTGCCTCAGCCCCCTGTACCATGCTTCTTTTGCATCAGGGTGAATCTCTGCTGTGTCTCCTGAATTACTCCCGGAAACTCCTGCCATTGCTGTTCCACGATCTTTCCTGCTAGGCTTCTCTCCCAGTCAATTCTACCGTAGTACTGTTACCTCTGATTCTATCTTCTCTCTCTTAAATTTTAGAATAAATTCAATCATATTATGGTTAGTGCCTCCTAAGGGTTCCTTCACCATCAGTAGCCTTCCTGATTATGTGTGTGTCTGCTTTCTGAGTTTTGTGTACGAGTGTTGTTAAGTCCCTTTGTGTTGCAGCTTTCTGTGGTTCTGCTCCATTTAAATGATACAGCAACAAAATGAGAAAAAGTGAAGGATTGTGACAATGCAACAGTGAAAGTGAAAGGATTGAATCTCAGAAAGAATTAGTTGGAATAGCTTAGTGCCTGAATGTTCCTGGCCCTGTGCCCTCAGAAAGGAACATGTGACTGATTACTGTTGGTTGAATGGAGTGTCCAAATCCCTATCTCCAGATTCCTGCTGCCTGCTAATTCCTATTCAGACCTACCGGAAATGAAGTGGAGAGCTGCAGATGAGTAGAGGTTACGTTGCTCTGTGCTGTACAGCTACCTATTAATAAATCCCTCTTTATGTCAATCTCAGGGTGCACTGAAACAGAACTACTCCTGAAACATAAATTTCAAGGGAAGATATTAGGAAAATCTGCACTTAGATGTCTCATTCGGTGAGATGAGATTTCGATCAATTGTAAGCAGATCATTTATCTCAGAAGATGTTTTATTGCTGCTGTCAGTTTAAGCACTTTAACAAGGCTCGTTACTATTAAGGCCTGAAGCTGTGCATTCAAGGGAGGAAAATTTTAAACTTGCATGCACAATATCTTACAGCACAATTCCCTTGGTGTGCCAGAGTTAATCAAGCAGTAGACAGTACAAAGTATAGAATTTGTACCTGTAGCTCTCTGAAGAGCTATGTTAAGAAAACTCAGATGTCAGAAGGATGCAGTTCTAGAAACAGTGAGCAAATAGAAGCAGGAATAGGCCATCTCAGCCCCTACAGTTTAATCCATATTTTAACTTAGTTACAGTTGATCCATACCATAATAATACTTATCTGCCTTTAACCAATGATCCATGATTTGAATTTGAATTTGAATTGAATTTATTGTCACGTGTACCGAGGCACAGTGAAAAGCTTTGTCTTGCCAGCAATACAGGCGGATTACATAGTTAAGTGGCATAGATAGGTAAATAATAGGTGAACAGCAACAAAAACAAAAAACACAGGTACAGGCGAATGTTAGGAGTTTGTGAGTCCATTCAGTATTCTAACAACAGTAGGGTAGAAACTGTTTCAAAACTGGCTGGTGCGTGTGTTCAGGCTTCTGTACCTTCTCCCTGAGGGTAGAGGTTGTAGAAAACATTGCCAGGGTGGGATAGATCTTTGAGAATGCTGGCGGCCTTTCCTCTACAGCAGGCCTGGTAGATGGTTTCTATAGATAAGAGGTTGGCCTTTGTGATTGTCCGGGCCGAGTTCGCCACTCTCTGTAACTGTCTCCAGTCTTGAATGGTACAGTTGCCCTATCAGTTAGTGATACATCCAGACAGAATGCTCTCGATAGCGTACCTATAAAAGTTGGCAAAGGTATTCGCTGTCATGCCAAATCTGCTCAGCTGCCTGAGGAAGAAGAAATATTGTTGGGTATTTGTAACCAGTGCGTTCACATGAAGAGTCCAAGAAAGCTTGTAGTGGATGACCACTCCCAGGAGCTTGACGCTCTCCACTCATTCCATCTCTGTGCCATTAATATGTAGGGGGACATGAGTAACATCCCGCCGACAGTCAATAATGAGTTCCTTAGTTTTGCCGGCACTGAGAGCTAGGTTGTTCTAAGTGCACCATTTTTCCAGGTCTTCCACCTCCCGTCTGTAGTCTGTTTCATCGCCATCTGAGATTCGACCGACTATGGTGGTGTCATCAGCGAACCTGTAAATGGGATTAGTCTGGTATTTGGTGACGCAGTCATGGGTATACAGTGAGTACAGTAGGGGCTGAGTACGCCCTCTGGGGAGCTCCAGTGTTAGTGAGGATGAAATATTGTCTCCAATCTTCACTGATTGTGGCCTGTGGGTCAGGAAACTGAGGATCCAGTTGCAGAGAGTGGGGCTTAGTCTGCGATCACTAAGTTTAGTCATCAGTCTTGAGGGGATAATAGTGTTGAAGGCTGAACTGCAAACAATGAGTAGAATTCTTGTGCAGCTGTTCTTGGTGTCGAGATGTTCTAGGGAGGAGTAATGGACAAGTGATATGGCATCTGACGTGTATCTGTTGGTCCGATAGGTGCTACAGTTTCCTCCCACAGCCCAAAGACGTGAGGGTTAGGTGGATTGGCTGTGCTAAATTGACCTGTAGTTTTCAGGAGTGTATTGGCTGGGTGGGTTTGACATGGTAAATGCAGGGCTACTGGGATAGGGTATGAGTCTGGGTGAGATGCTCTTCAGAGGGTCAATGCAGACTCAATAGCCTGTATCTGCACTGCACTATTAATTCTATAATCTGATTCGGTGACAGCTTACAGTGGCTGGTATTGAATAGGGTTCCCATTATATACATAACCTAATACTCTGACTATCAAGCAAGTGCCTGACAGGAAACTGGGGATCCAGTTGCACAGAGTGGGGTTTAGTCTGACATCACTAAGTTTAGTCATCAGTCTTGAGGGGATAATACTGTTGAAGCCTGAACTGTAGTTAATGATTCTTACACAGCTGTTCTTGGGAGCAGTGAAGGACAAGTGTTATGGGCATCTGACATGAATCTGACGTGGATCTGTTGGTCCGATAGGCAAATTGGAGTGGGTCAAGAGTAGTGGGGAGGCTGGAGTTGATTAATGCCATGACCAGCCTTTCAAAGCATTTCAAGACCACTGAAGTTAGGGCCACTGGGCTATAGTCATTCAGACATGAAGCATGAGCCTTCTTAGGCACAGGGATGATATTGGCCCTCTTGAAACAGGCAGGGACATTGGCCTAGGTAAAAATGAGGACTGCAGATGCTGGAAACCCCAGTCTGGATTAGAGTAGTGCTGGAAAAGCACAGCAGGTCAGGCAGCATCCAAGGAGCAGGAAAACCGACGTTTCGGGCAAAAGCCCTTCATCAGGAATAAGACAGTAGCCTGCTGCAGGGAGAGGTTGAAGGTGTCCGAGAAGACCTCTGCCAGTTGATCTGCTCATGCTCTGAGTGCACGGCCTGGTACTCCATCTGGTTCCATCATTTTCCTCGGATTCACTCGAAGGAAAACTGATCTGACCTGTGATGCAGTGACTGTTGGGACAAGTTCATCAGGAATTGTCAGAATAGGTGTTACCCCTCCACTAAAATTCTGCTCAAAGCAAGCATAGAAGGTGTTGAGATGATCTGGGAGGGATGTGTCATGGAAAGGAGAGAGAAGCGTGAACTTTATTTGTCCTCCTTGCCTGCCATCGATTTAATGTCAAAAGGTTGTGGTGTGTTCCCCAAACTAATGTTTTGTGAAGCTAAGTTTTAAAACAGCACACAGCAACCTCTCTCAGATTTAAAACTGGAGTATTATTTATTCACACATTCAAGCTACAAAAGGTCTTTCACATATTTACAACTTCACACACTCTCACACACTTACTCACAAGAAAGATTGAGGAAAGGAAGAAGTTTTATATCTATGAATATTTAAACTAAAAGTGCAGATATCAATTCACAAAAATATCAAAGCCCAGTGAGAAAGGCTTCCTTCCGTCAGATGTTAAAGTTCAGATGATTCCAGATGGCTGAAGGCAAGACCTGTAGGATTCCTTCAAAGTTGGAGACAAGAGGGAACGGTAATGTTACTCGACAGGGAACGTGTGGTTTTCTGGCGAATTCCAAGTCCTTTTTGAAACAGGTTTTGAGGATGGTGAAAATTTCAGGCAGGTTACACCACTTACACCCCCACTGACGCCCCCCCATGGGTCCCACACTAACCCAGGTGAGGGTCACTTCCACAAATGACATCACCCCGTCCCTCCACTACCACACCCACTCCATTTATAGTCTCCGCCCCCACTCCCAGCTCCGCACCTACACCAGGTCCCTGCTGAGTTTTTACCATCCCCCCAGACCTCCCGCTTACTAAGGACACATGATCAGTCCTCAGCAAAGGCCTTACCTTCATCGTCCTTCGCACTTAGATCAATGAATTCAACACGCATTGTGACATTGAGCACTTCTTCTGCCGTATCTACCCCCGAGCTTACTTTGTCCATCCAGACTTCCGCCCACCCTCTGAGGACCTCTTTGCCCGCCTGCAACACATCCCATCCGTCTGGACCCCCATGCTGGTCTGTTACCCACCCTCGAACTCTTTATTTTCAACTGCTGCCGGGACATTAACGACCTCAACCTGTCCACCCCCCATCCTCTCGAACCTCTCACCCTCGCAACACACAGCCCTCCACTCCCTCCTTGTCAACCCCAACCTCACCATCAAACTAGCGGACAAAGGGGGTGCTGTGGTAGTTAGGTGCACTGACCTCTACACCGCTGAGGACAGGCACTAACTTGCATACACCTCCTCCTACTGCCCCCTGACCACAACCTCACCTCCCATCACCAAATCATCATCTCCCAGATCGTATACAACCTCATCACCACAGTGGATCTCCCACCCACAGCTTCCATCCTCAGGAACCCTGCACCACCCGATTCTATCTCCTACCTTCAATCCATAAGCCTGACTACCCCGGCCGATCCATCGTCTCAACCTGGTCCTGCCCCATCGAATTCATCTCCACACACCTCAATACTATCCTCTCCCCCCCGATCCAGGAACTCCCCACATACATTCGGGACATCACCCACGCCCTCCACCTCCTCCAAGACTTTAGTTTCCCTGGCCCCCAATGCCTCATCTTCACCATGGACATCCAGACCTTATACACCTCCAACTGCCATCACCAGGGCCTCCAAGCCTCTGTTTCCTCCTCTCCCGTCGTCCCCACCACTACGCTTCCATTGACACTCTAATTCATTTGGCTGAACTTGTCCTCACCCTCAATAATATTTCCTTCGAATCCTCCCACTTCCTCCAGACAAAAGGGGTAGCCGTGGGCACCCACATTTACTATATCCGTTGCTGTTGATGCGATCTCCTCTATATTGGGGAGACAGGACGCCTACTTGCAGAGTGTTTCAGAGGACATTTCACAGACACCCACAACAACCAACCCCACTGCCCCATGGCTAAACACTTCAACTCACCCTCCCACTCCATCGAGGACATGCAGGTCCTGGACCTCCTCCATCGCCACTCACTTACCATCCAACATCTGGAGGAAGAACGCCTCATCTTCCGTTTTGGGAGCATCCAACCCCATGGCATCAATGTGGATTTCACCAGTTTCCTCATTTCCCCTCTCCCTGCCTTATCCCAGGTCCGACCTTCCAGCTCAGCACTGCCCTCATGACTTGACCTACCTGTCCATCTTCATTCCCACCTATCCGCTCCACCCTCCCTTCTGACCTATCACCATTACCCCCACCTCCATCCATCTATTGCGCATTCGCCCCAGCCCCACCCCCACTCCCATTTCTCTCTCCACTCCTGAGGCTTTTGCCTGAAACGTCGATTTTCCTGCTCCTCGGATGCTGTCTGATCTGCTGTGCTTTTCCAGCAACACAGTCTCGACTCTCATCTCCAGCATCTGCAGTCCTTACTATCTCCCTGTTATATCCCTCAGTCCAGCTTTCTGTTGCTGGTGTTATAGTTGACTAGCATGGACTGTAAAAAATAGACTGAATGAAAACTCTGGAGATGTATAATTGATGTTCTTCAAATCTATCGAACATGCTTCCTGCTATAGGAAGGATGTTATGAAACCTGAAAAGGTGCAAAAAGATTTACAATAGTTTTGCCAGGGTTGGAGGGCTTGAGCTGCCTCAAAAGGAAAAGCTGAATAGGCTGGGGAGGGGTGACCTTCTAGAGGCTTATAAAATCATAAGGGGCATGGATAAGGTGAATAGTCAAGCTCTTTTCCTCAAGGTAGTGCAGTCCAAAACTAGAGGGTATAAGTTGAAGGTGAGAGGGGAAAGGTTTATAAGGGACCTAAGGGGCAACTTCTCACACAGAGGCTGGTGCATTTATGGAATTAGCTGCCAGAGGATGTGGTAGAGTCTGGTACAATTCCAATATTTAAAAGGTATCTGGATGGGTACATGAGTAGGAAGAGTTTAGAAGGATTTGGGCTAAATGCTGGCAAATGGGATCTGATTAATTTAGGATATCTGGTTGGCACGGACAAATTAGGCCGAAGGGTCTGTTTCCATGCTATACAGCTCTATGACTTTCTGATCTATGACCTTAGGAGTTAAATTGTTGCTTTTAGTACCTCTGTGGACATGGTGAGTTTCAACATGTCTCATTTGTTAGTGACCTAAGTTTGGAGACACAGAATATGGACCATTTGTGTTCCAGTGTGTTGCAGTGACCTTACAATTAAGAAGTGAGAAGTTCCACATTGGTGATCCACTTAACTTGATCCTTCTGCTTCTTCTTCTCAGGTAGTCCCTTGGCAATGAGGGTTACTGTCTTCCACCAAAAGGGTCCTGAGGTGACTGAACCTCTCACTGGCAGGAGGCGGCTGGGTAGGTGGGATGCCCAATTTTTCACATGATGCTTTATGGCCCTGTTGGGGATGTTTGGAATGCTTGCCACCTTGGTTCATGTTTTTTTTTTCTTTGGGTGACCTTGGAGGTCACAAATCTTTTCAGGGAGGCTTTTGAGAATACTCTTGAAATGTTTCCTTTGCCCTCCTGGTAACTGCATTTTGTGATACAGTGTGGAGTAGAGAGCTTATTTTGGGAGGCTTCTGTCAGGAATACATACTGTATGGCCCAGCCAATGCAGATGATTAACCCAGATAGCTCAGTCTGTGATGAACGGGACTCTTAAGCTCAGTGTCATAGGTTTTTACTCTAGACTAAAATGTCCTTTTGCTGAACATTTAAAAGGCATCTGGAGATGGGTATATAAATAGGAAGGGTTTGGAGGGATATGAGCCAGGTGCTGGCAGATGGGACTAGATTGGGTTGGGATATCTGTCTGCATGAACGAGTTGGACCGAAGGATCTGTTTCGGTGCTGTACATCTCTATGACTCTATGATTATAACTGTTACAGCTTTAGGCCTACTTGCTCATCATGTGATCTGTAATCACTTTTAAAAGTCCAGCAAAGTCCATTTCTAAAACAAAAAGAAAAGAAATATCGTCGTACATCAATTAATATGACAAAAATACCATTTACTCAAGAAAACTTATTGAACTCAGACTAAAAGCTTCAAATGGCTCCTTATATACAAAACTATTTGGAGATAGAATTTCCTAGCTTCCTTGTTGAACAGCCTAGCACTATGTTTAAGATTGTGCCCCTTTGCTTTGCACCTTCCCACCAGACTGAAATTTCTCTGAATCCATCCAATCAAATAAAGCACCTTCATTAGATCACCCACCAACTGTCTAAACTCATGGAAATACTAACCAAGGTTATGCAACTAATTTTCCTAATTTAGCACTTTTTATATGCATTTGTAACTTGCGAAATCTGTGCTAAGCTAATATATCATTCTTGAAGGGCAGTGACAAAATTGAATTGAAAGCCAATGAGTAATCGGAATCTGACCTGAAGATGTCATTGGGAAATACCACAGGTATTTTTAAAAATTCAGGTCGACTAGGGCTTTATGGAGCTAGGATTACACCCAACAATCCTTCAAATTGATTTGGTAAAGCCTCTTTGTACTGTGGAGCAGTATAATCTGGCACATGAATCCATTATTGTTTTTATTCATTCACAGTATGAGGGATTCACTGGCTAGGCCTAACATTCATTGCTCATCTATAATTGTTCATCTATAGTTGCAAGTGAACCACATTGCTATGGGTCTGGAGTCACAAGGGAAAACAGTAAAATTCACTTCCTAAAGAGCGTTAGTGACCCAGTGGGTTTTTACAATAATCAACAGTCAATATTAGGCCACTTTTTTTAAAAAATTGCATTTAAATTCAACCATCTGCCATGGTGGGTTTTGAACCCATGCTCCCAGTATCTTACCTGGGATTCTGAATTGCTAGTCTAGTGATGTCATCATTACACCTCCACCACCTCAATTAACAATTGGGAATGTTACAAAATATATTTCTGATGACAAAACAGATATGATTGAATTCTACAACATGCTGAATGAGAGACTTCAGACATGTATAGACCCCTGAGAAAGGTTAACCAAAGATTCAACAGAAGAGTTTGAAACATTATGGGACACATTTTTAGAAAGAAAAACAATGAGTTGTTCAAACTGGAGCTAATTGAATGGGTACTAGACAGATTCAATAATCAGTGGCACGGTAGTTCAGTGGTAAGCACTTTTGCCTCACAGCACCAGAGACCCGGGTTCAATTCCTGCCTCAGACTGTGTGGAGTTTGCACGTTGTCTGCGTGGGTTTCCTCCCACAGTCCAAAAATATGCAGGTTAGGTGAATCGGCCATGTTAAATTGTCTGTAGTGTGAGGTGGAGGGGTAAATGTAGGGGGGTGGGTGGCGGGTTGGTGTGGACTTGTTGGGCCGAAGGGCCTGTTTCCACACTGTAAGTAATTTAATCTACAAAGAGGGGGAAAAAAGAAAAATTACAGGGCTATGGTGAAAGAACAGGGCAGTGGGTTGATGTAGATGTCTCTCTCCCCAAGAGCCAATACAAGTGAAATGGCCTGAATGTCCATTTGTCATGTGTTTAAATATAACATTATATGTCAACACCTCTGTTTACGTTTTATACAAATATATAACTAGTCAGTGGCTGCTGCATCACAGTCAATGCACTTGAACTCAGTGAAGTGTATAACTATCAGTTGATGTTATCCTCGACTTCATTAGGTAAGAGAATGTAGTCTTGTTCAGACTGCTGGGACATCACAAACCATCAGACAAATTGCACATAAAATTAGAGAATGTACAAAGAATAGATTTATAGTGATTATTTTCTTCAGAAATGAAATGGCAAGGGTTGTTTTCTTAAACTAATTCTCAACTCAGACACAGTTTCCCTACATTTCGCATGAAAATAGAAATCTCAGAGCAGTGTGCGTCCTATGATTTCAGGCTGACTGGTGGATTCATTGCAAATATTAACCCACAATGCAATTTCCTGGCTATTGAACACTCCACCAAAGGTGAAAGGTTCAATAGAGAATTACATAACTGATTCAGTGCTTCACCTGAAATTTGGCTGTCAATCAACCCTTTCCTTGAAAAAAAGATCCCCAGGACATCAATTTTTTGAGGTATTGGAACTGAGTAGTTTAATGCATTTCTGCGAAGCCCAGTGATCTGTTCTGACGACTTTGATCTGCCTGCCTATGTAGGAAATGAATACTTGTCCAGACAGCTGGAGGATGGAATGACATGACTGGCTCTGCACTCAACAGATACCAGCACATTAATGTCTTTGGCATGCCAGACCATACGGCATACTTCCTGCAGTTTAGAAATCCAGCTGTTTGTGCCAGACTTTAACTGTTGTGTGACACTCTCAAGCGAGATGGAATCATACCGTGACAGATCAGCCGCGTTACCTTGTTCTGGGCGCTGCCAGACTCCTGTTAATATCTATGGTTTGTTTGGGGAGAATTGCATCCCAAATGAAAGAAGCATAGAGGGAGCAGATGGAGGCTGCTTAAATAAAACTCATGAGGACATGCATTTTGAAAAGCACTGCAAATTGTTAATGAGTAGCAGGTGCAGTTAAGGGCAGAGGAAGATAAAGTAGTTAGTTAAATTGGAGAGAAGTACTTTGAAATAAATGAGAGCCCCTACCAATGACACTCTCCAGGTTTATTCTGTAAAACCATCCACAGACAGCACTTTCAAAGACACCATTTATAGCGTATTATCTTGGGCAGGTTGGTAAGTACTTAACCTGTACCAACTGTGCCAAAGGTACAAAGATGTGCAGGTTAAGTGGATTGGTCACGTTAAGTTGCCCATAGTGTGTCCAGAGATGTACGGTGGAATAGCCGTGGGAAATACAGGATTACAGTGATAGGGGTGTGGGTCTGGATGGGATGCTCTTTGGAGGGTTGGTGTGGACTCAATGGGCTAAATGGCCTGCTTCTACTCTGTAGAGACTCTTTGATTTAATGAACTTATTTAAACATATGCTGAACTCAGGCAATATGATTTTGTCAAAAAATGTCTAAACTGCTCTTGACACCTGGTCTGAGAACATTTACCTTCATCATGAGATGCTAGAGGGTGCTATTAAAGAGGGGCAATGGGTCAGAGAGGATTTTTCGAATATTGATTGATCAATTTACCTTAATGCTTTTTTATCTTCCATCTCTTACAGTGGACACTTTGTGTTAACATCAATGTGCCAGTTATTAAAGGTAAACACTGTGCGCCCTACATAGAAACCTAAGGCATAGTCATACAGATCATTAAATGAGACGGCAGGTAGAAAGAACTATTAAAATGCAAATGGGATTCAAGATTATTAAGACCGGCGACTGTAATGTTGGATTTGTACAAGCAATAGTTTCTGAATCGGTGACAAGGGATATAAACTTGAGATTATTACTTGATGAATGATGGAGATTTTTCTTCACAAAAAGGATTATTAGAATGTGGGAATCCTTCATCACAATTGATACTGGTTCAGAGATTCTTGAGACAGACTTCACTAGTCTCTTGAAAGGTGGGGGGGAGGGGTGATGGGGAAGAGATTGTGATGTGCAATTAACTCATGCCAGTGCAAAATGATGCAGTGAGCACACAATCTGTTAGTGATAAATTAGTGGCAAGCAGCTCAGTGCTGAACATGCTGCAGAACATCAATGCTCCTCAGCAGGGGGGCCCAAACTCATCATTTAAAGTGAGCCTGCAATTCTTAAGAGTGAGGTTCATTCTTACTGCAGCAGGACTTGGAAGTGGAATTGGGATTTTAACTCAATCAATAAATCTGGAATTGAAAGTCAACCTCAGTAATAGCAGTCACAAAGCTATCATCAACTGTAAAAATCTATCTGGTCTATGACTATACTTTAGGGAAAGAATCCACCACCCTGCTCCGGCCTACATCTGACTCCATACTCACAGGAATGTGGTTGATTCTGAACCACCCAGTTCATAGGCAATTAGGAATGGGCAACACATACTGGCTTTGTCATGAAAAAATTAAAAAGGGGAGTTAAGAACTGAAGGAGCCTTTAAAAGCTGGTGGGACAGCATTGAAAGCCTTGGTGTGGGAGGCCTTAATGTAGGAGGAATCAGGGTGAGAGAACCCCCTTCCTTCATGGGGCCGGGAAGCTTCAGCGAGTACCAACAAAGGCTTAGAGCCAACAGTCAAATTCCAAAGACCTGGAAGCAGTACAGCAAGAAATTTAATAATCTCAACACAAGTGGTCAAGATCAGTTAATCCACCACCGGTTTTCTTCTCCTTTCCCTTCCAAGTAAACTACTAGCCTCACATACTAGTCCCTTCACCACATCCCTTTCATTCACTTGGCAACATTCTCAACATCAACCAAGACTTTAACTTCAGTGTCATAATCATTGTCCAAGATGGTGGTGGTGGAGTAGGTAGCATCTGGGGTCTTGAGCACGGATCTCATCCATTTTGCCCAGTTTCCTTACTTCATTTCTTTTTTCTTCCTTTCTCAGTTTTATTTTTAGTTTTTAGTGTCTCTTACCTACTGTTTGGAGGCCGTGGAGACAGCAGCAGTGATGGAGTATGGCACCGGCTGGAGCCCAGCTCAAGCCCAGACAGCAACAGCGGCGGTCAGAAACGAGGCAGCGTGAAGGATGGCAGTAACAATGGTCAACAACGAGACAGCAGCAGTGGTCAGCCCTGAGGGATGGTGGCAGCAGCAATGAAACAGTCGGTAATATAGTCGTGTGAGTAGTGGTGAAGCCTGGTGTACCTGGGCAGGCCTTAGCCCAGCATGGAGTAGTGCGAGCCTTGTTAGGGAAAGCCCAGTCTCTGCTGGCCCATAGCTTAAGAAAGGACTGTAATGTCTGACATTTTAACATTATTTCTTCATTTTCTACTTTTATGCTAAGAAGACTGTAGTGCTAAACCTTTTAACTTAATTGTTTACTTTCCTAGTTCTGTAACGAAGATTTTGTATCTAGGGACTTTGTACCTACGATAACACCACATGTGTGGTCATGATTTGGAGAGGCTGGTGTTGGACTGGGGTGGACAAAGTTAAAAATCACACAATTCCAATCCAACAGGTTTCATTGGAAGCACTAACTTTCGGAGCGCCGCTCCTTCATCAGGTGGTTGTGGAGTGCACAATTGTAAGACACAGAATTTATAGCAAAAATTTACAGTGTGATGAACTGAAATTATACATTGAAAAATACCTGGATTGTTTGTTAAGTCTCTCATCTGTTAGAATGACCAAAACTGCAGGGAAGTCGATTGTCAACTTATTGGACCACACCCTTTGACCAGAAGCGATTGAAGTCCTAAGGAGGGGTCTCAATTTCTGCCCCATCACCAAAATGGACCCCTTGGTTCTTGCAGCAGACACGGAGGAATTCATCAGACGAATGAGACTCCGGGAATTCTTACAAGGTGCCAGCAGTGATCCCAATGAGCCCACTGACAAACCAGAATAGTGATTGCAGGGATCCATAGAGAAGTGACCAAAGAAGGAGACCCCATCGAAGGGCCGCTGCCCTGGGCTTGACATGTATGCTCAAACCGTCAGGAAATCTTATAAATGCCAGGTTCATCAGCTGTACCCACAATGTTGAGCAAAATATCACCCATTCACAATGCAACACCATCCAGGCTCTCAAAACCATCTACAACATTGCCATCAAACCAGCAGATAAAAGGAGAAGCCATCATCATTCAGAATAGAACCGATTACTGCAAGGAAGTGTACCGACAACTGAACAACCAGGATCACTACAGGCAACTACCAACTGATCCGACCAAAGAACAGACCCGAGAATTAAACACATTGATCAGGAGTTTGGATCCAGTCCTTCAGAGTTCCCTACGCATTCTCATCCCGCGTACTTCTCGTGTAGGCGACTTCTACTGCCTTCTGAAGATACACAAAGCCAACACACCAGGCCATGCCATCATATCAGGCAATGGGACCCTGTGTGAGAACCTCTCTGGTTATGTCAAAGGCATCTTGAAACCCATTGTACAGGGGACCCCCAGCTTCTGTTGTGACACTACGGATTTCTTACAGAAACTCAACACACACTGACCAATCAAACCGGGAACATTCCTCATCACAATGGACGTTTCCGCACTCTACACCAGCATCCCCCACAATGACGGCATCACGGCAATAGCCTCAGTACTCAACATCAACAAACAGCCTCAGTACTCAACATCAACAACTGCCAATCTCTGAGCACCATCCAACAAATCATCCACTTTATCCTCGATCACAACATCTTCACTTTTGACAACCAGTTCTTCTCCAAACACATGGAACAGCCATGGGTACCAAATATGCACCCCAATATGCCAACATCTGCATGCATAGGTTCGAACAAGACTTCTTCTCTACACAGGACCTCCTACCAACATTATACACCAGGTACATTGACGACATTTTTTTCCTCTGGAGCCATGGCGAGGAGTCACTGATAAAACAACAGAGCGATATCAATAAGTTTCATCCCACTATCAAACTCACCATGGACTACTCTCTACTATCTGTCGCATTCTTGGACACATGCAGCTCCTTCAAGGATGGGCACCTCAGCACCACACTCTACCGCAAACCCACAGACAAGCTTACAATGCTACAGTTCTCCAGCTTCCATCCAAAACAGCCATCCCCTAGGGACAAGCCCTATGCGTACACTGGATCTGCTCAGATAAGGAGGAACGTGATGGGCACCTGGAGGTACTCAAGGACGCCCTCATAAGAATGGGATATGATGCTCAACTCATCGACCGCCAGTTCCAACGTGTCACAGCAAGGAACTGTAATGACCTCCTCAGGAGACAGACATGTGCTGCAACCAACAGGGTACCCTTCGTTGTCCAGTACTTCTCAGGAGCTGAAAAACTACATCATGTTCTTCATGACCTGCAACACATTATCAATGAGGATGAGCATCTCGCCAAGACCTTCCCCACACCTCCACTGCTCGTCTTTAAACAACTGCCAAACCTCAAACAGATCATTGTTCGAAGCAAACTGCCCGGCTTTCAGGACAACTCCATACAACCCTGTCACGGTAGGCGCTGCAAGATGTGTCAGAGTGTGGACATGGATACCACCATTACGTGTGGGGACACTTCCCACCATGTACATGGCAGGTACTCATGTGACTCAGCCAACATTGTCTATGTTATACACTGCAGGCAAGGATGCCCTGACGCATGTAGATTGGGGAAACCGAGCAGAGGCTACAACAACTGACGAATGGGCACCGCACAACAATCAACAGACAGGAGTGTTCCCTCCCAGTTGGGGAACACTTCAGTGGTCCAGGACATTCAACCTCGGACCTTTGGGTGACCGGCCTTCAAGGCGGGCTTTGGGACAGGCAGCAGCAAAATGTGGCCGAGCAGAGGCTGATAGCTAAGTTCGGTACCCATAGGGAGGGCCTCAACTGGGATCTTGGGTTCATTGTGACCACCATTGTACTACACACACACACACACACACACACACACGTTTGTGGGGTGAACTTGTACTTGCAGAGTTACACTGTGCTTTGCTCAAAAACTGCATGGATCCATGTAAGACTTTGTTGACTCATTTTTTAGACTAGAATCAGTCTAAACATTATGGCACAGACAACAGCCCACAGGGGACGAACACCTTCAACACATTATCAGGGCTGACGCCAATTGTTAAAGTTAACCTGAGAATGTAACTTTTAAAATAAGCTTTGTGATTTACATATGAAAGAAGTGAAACTAACATGCTCATTCTAACAGATGAGAGACTTAACAAACAATTAAGGTATTTTTCAATGTATAATTTCAGTTACATCACACTGTAAACTTTTGCTATAAATTCTGTGTCTTACAATTGTGTCCTTCACAATCACTTGGTGAAGGAGCAGCGCTCTGAAAGCTAGAGCTTCCAATTAAACCTGTTGGACTATAACCTGATGTCGTGTGATTTTTAACCATGTGTGGTGACATTGTACACTTGTCACTGTTTTCTGTACCCTTTACTTCAGTACACATGACAATAAATCTTATCTACTTTCAACTCACTTTCACACACTTAGCACTGCGGCAAGTCACAGAGCAAGGTCAATCTCACAACAGGCACACACAATGCCAGTGATTCCATTATTCAAAACAAAATAACTGCAGGTGCTGGAAATCAAAGTAGACAGGCAGGAGGCTGGAAGAACACAACAAGCCAGGCAGTAAGGGGGGGCCTTGAAGAAGGGTTATACCCGAAACATCGACTTCTCCACCTCCTGATGCTGCCTGGCTTGCTGCGTTCTTCCAGCCTCCTGCCTGTCTACTAGTGATTCCACTGTGGTGGCCACAGTACTCAAGCACATTGTACCACACTCATGGGCTCATCCTTTGTTCTCTCTTGAAGGGCAAAATGACACAATGAGAAGCTAGAAATCAAAGTATCGGGTGACAGGAACCATTGCATGTTTACACACCCCAAACAGTACTCTTGGTATGACCAGGACTGAGCCTGTGGGCCATTATGGTGCTGATACATTGAGGGAGATGGTGCCTGTGTGAGCTTCTTGACTTCAAATTCCAATGCTCAAAGAGGTTTAAAGTATATCACAGCAGTATAACAATCGATGCTCAAACAGTTACTAAGGTTAGAGAGACATGACAACCCCTTCCATTTCCAATCCCAGTGCTCTGTGTGGCATAATCCTGATGCCTTACTCAGAACAACAACAGCTGATCTATCACTTTGCCAAAGCCCTTGCTGTTACCTCTCAATCAGACAGACTATACTGCTCGCTTCCTCTTTCTCAAGTGAGGTGGTACAATCCAAGCCAGGACTTCTAGAGCTACACCAGTTCATCCGGAATTTCAAAAACAAAGCATTCAACTGCAGACATCAAATCTGTTTCTCTCTCTCCAAACATTCTGCTGGACCTGCTGTATTTTTTCTAACATTTTCTGTTTTTATTTTAGTGCAACAGATGGACATGTTTTCAGTACCACTGACACTTCCTGATCGTAATGTAGTAGTTTCTGCGTTTCAGCATCTAACAGCAAGTGGTGACAGAACCCAAAACTGTAGAACTACGATTATCAGTTCTGTCTGATAAATCATTGAGTTTCTGAAGAATTGGACAAGAGTGTAGGAAACCACACATCTTCTGCTGAAATCAGCAATGATGCATCTTTTCCAGTTCTGTTGGAATTTCTGACATGGGCTCCAAAACATATCCCAATTTGCCCCTTAAATTTTATGTCTTTAAATATAAAGAGAGCGAGAATATAGACAGGTGACTGGTCTGTGGAAATTCTTCCCTTTAATATACTTTTTAACACATCTTGATATGTAGACTGTTTTGTATAAAACTGCTCGCTTCACTTTTAGTATGCTCCCCCGTCCCACCATTACCTTTTATCCACAGTCCTTGTAAAAATATCAAATACAAAGATCTTTCAAACTCTGACATATCTTTCAGTGACCATATCTAACTGTGGTAAATGTTGCTGTTTTGCATTCAATCACTTAAAGATGCGACAAACTCTTTGGGTCTATCAACGTCTCCAGAAACTGATTGTCCCATCTCATCCCTGTAGCTGCCTGGGCACAAGTGGTGGCACACCCTATACAGCCATCTGGGCTGACAGGTGAAAGCATGTGAAGCTAGCTGGTGAACCTGGCATCAGCAACCACACAGAAATATTTCTCTTCCTGTAAAAAACAGCAGTGGAAGCCTAGCAGTTACCCTGCCAGTCCCTTGGGTGGGAAGGTGGGTTAGGTACCTCCCTTTCCACATCACTGCCCCTTGCTCCCTCACAGTTCTGTTCCCTCAGTGAATTCTCTGACTTCTCACCCAGATCCAGACTCTGGGATATAAGATTCTGTGGACTTCTTTTAATCCTAGCCCTGGTTGCCAGTGTTCCTAGGATTGCAAATCTGCCAGCCAGTCATATTAGCTGATAGTTTCCTGAACTGAGACATCTTCCTGAGTGAGGGGCAGAAGTCTCCTAAAAGATGCATTGCGGTCTCCTACTATCTGAAAACCCCTGTCCTATAAGATTAGTATGTCTTGTCAATGACACTAAAGTATTACAGGGGAAAGTCTCAATACAATTTTTCTGCCTTTTGGGTGAAAATGATCACATTCTTAAGGCAGCTAAGCAGTGATAAAATGTGCTTACAAGTGCCTTATATAATTGAGAGTGGGGTCATTGAAATTCATGTTTGTATTCAGCATCTACATGTTTGGTGTTCCATGAAGTTTCACTTAGGGAGTGACATCAAATAAATTAGCTTCACACCCTAGATTCCAGACTTTGGGTTGACATGGATCATTATCAGTTCAAGGGCTCTGGGAAATCATTTTCAATTTTGCTGCATGGGCAGTAAATTACAACAAAGATTACCTATCCATTGAAAAACCCATCCTATTTTTATCCCATTGATTTTCAACGGTTTGGTTTGATAATGGGCTGGTTCTCAGGTTCCCCAATGAGTGGAAAAATCATCCACCAATTGAGAAAAACATCCCCTGGGGAGATCACTAGGGTTGTCAAAGTTTGATAAAATTATACATGATTTCAATGTTCAGCATGAAAATAGAAGCTGAGGATGCCTAAGTGTGAGTGAAATAGAGAGAAAGAACATAAACATATGAAAGCAAAAAGGTGGACAGAAATTCTAAAGTGGATTAAACTAAAAAAAAATAAATAAATAAACTTTCACTTGAATTTACAGTTATCCTCCTTTGTTAGTAATTTTATGCTTGATTCAGGAAAATTGCCCATTATAATATAAAACATATTGGTACATCCCGACACATATTACAGCAGAAAGTTTAGAACAATTGATTTAAGTGCACCAGGTTTTAACTATTTAAATTAATTCCTTCTGCATATGAAATGGCTACTGCAAACCTTGCTGCTGAGAATTGAAACACATGTTTAGTATAATCTGCCTGTAAAGCACGTAAGATAGCATTTACCTTGTGTACATGTGACAGTAATAATAAATCAGATCAAATTATCAACTGCCAAGCATCCTTGCAATAATAATTTGTCAACAATTGCATTTGCCTCCAGCTATGTGCCCTTCCCTCTGGAAGGCTTTGAATAGTTTCTTGATTCTGAAGATGTTGACAACCTTCTGCTATCTTATACTTTGTACAAAAGAAGTATACGATGGACATCTATGTGAGGTTCTACAAAAATTCGAATTATTGTCGACAAGTGCCCCGACGTTCTTCACATCCTCTATCTATCGAGTGGATCAAATCCTCTAATAGTATCTGGTACTGGTAACTAGATATAAGAAACTCAAGCCCAGCAGCTGATGAACCAGTCACTAACCTTATGGGCTGTAAGCATCGGGGTACTTAGTTAGGCCTGTCTAGTCCCTTCCAAACTGAACACTGAATACCATCTAGTTGCCGATGATTACACAATGTTCAGCACCATTCGTAACTCCTCAGATACTGAAACAGTCTGTGTTCAAATGCAGCAAGACCTGAAAAATATCCAGGCTTGGACTGACACGTGGGAAGTAACATTCGTGCTACACAAGTGACAGACAATGACATCTCCAAGAACAGAGAATCTATCCATCACGTCTTGATAATCCAAGCAAGTTTCTGAAACACTAGAAACATCTTCACATTTCTGTCTTGTCCAGAGGAAACTAAAAGTAGTGCTGACCTGTTGGAAGTGGTGCCTTGCAGATGATATGTTAAACTGTGCCTCTGCTTGGTCTCTCAGCTGCTCATGAAAGATCCCATGGTATCATTCAAAGAAGAGGTGGATCTCATTGTAAAAGGAATATGGAGTTGGAAGTTTAACTCAACAAGTAAATGAGAGGCCAAGATATGGAGCTGGAAAAGCACAGCTGGTCAGACAGCATCCAAGGAACAGGAAAGTCAATGTTTCGGGCCAAAACACTTCATCAGGACTGAGGAGGGGGTGGTAGCCCCGAAGTATATAGAGGGAGGGGGGGGGCTGGGAGTGAAGGATAGGTGGGATGATGATAGGTGGATACAAGTAGGAGGTTATTGCGATTGGTTAGTGGAACAGTGGAGCGGATAGGTGAGTACAAAGGTAAGGACAGGTCAGGGAGGCAAGGAGAAGAAGTGGGGCTACACATGTGATAAGGCTGGGGGAGGAGGAACTTTGAAGCTGGTGAAGTTGTTGTTGAGGCCATTTCGCTGTAAGCAGAAGTGGGGGTGTTTGCCGATGATTACACAGTCTGTGTTCAAATGCAGCAAGATCTAAAAAATATCCAGGCTTGGACTGACAAGTGGGAAGTAATGTTCGTGCTACACAAGTGACAGATAATGCACATCTCCAAGAACTGAGAATTTCTGCATCAACTCTTGATATTCAAAAGCATGACAATAATTGAATTCACCCATAATCAACAGAGAGTCATAGAGATGTACAGCATGGAAACAGACCCTTCGGTCCACCTTGCCCATGCTGACCAGATATCCCAACCCAATCTTGTCCCACCTGCTAGCACCCAGCCCATATCCCTCTAAACCCTTCCTATTCATATGCCCTTCCAGATGCCTTTCAAAAGTTGCAATTGTACCAGCCTCCACCACTTCCTCTGGCAGCTCATTCCACACACGTACCACCCTCTGCATGAAAAGGTTACCCCTTGGGTGTCTTTTATATCTTTCCCCTCTCACCCTAAACCTATGCCCTCTAGTTCTGGACTCCCTCACCTTAGGGAAAAGGTCTTGTCTATTTACCCTACCCATGCCATTCATGATTTTATAAACTTCTATAAGGTCATCCCTCAGTCTCCGACACTCCAGGGAAAACAGCCCTAGCCTATTCAACCTCTCCCTATAGCTCAAATCCTCCAATACTGGCAACATCTTTGTAAATCCTTTCTGAACCCTTTCAAGTTTCACATCCTTCCGATAGGAAGGAGAACAGAACTGCACACAATATTTCAACAGTGGCCTAACCAATAATCCAAAAGTGGCCTAACAGCTGCAACATGACCTCCCAACTCCTGTACTCAATACTCTGACCAATAAAGGAAAGCATACCAAACACCCTCATCACTATCCTATCTACCTGCAACTCCACTTTCAAGGAGCTATGAACCTGCACTCCAAGGTCTCTTTGTTCAGCAACATTCCCTGGTACCTTATCATTAAGTGTATAAATCCTGCTAAGATTTGCTTTCCCAAAATGCAGCACCTCGCATTTATCTAAATTAAACTCCATCTGCCACTCCTCAGCCCATTGGCCCATCTGATCAAGATCCCGTTGTAATCCAAGGTAACCTTCTTTGCTGTCCACGGCACCTCCAATTTTGGTGTCATCTGCAAACTAACTATACCTTTTAAGCTCACATCCACATCATTTATATAAATGATGAAAAATAGCGGGTCCAGCATCAACCCTTATGGCACTCCACTGGTCACAGGCCTCCAGTCTGAAAAACAGCCCTCCACTACCACCACCCTCTGTCTTCTACCTTTGAGCCGGTTCTGTATCCAAATGGCTAATTCTCCTTGTATTCCATGAGAGCTAACCTTGCTAACCAGTCTCCCGTGGGGAACCTTGTCGAACGCCTTACTGAAGTCCATATAGATCATGTTTACCTCTCTGCCCTCATCAATCCTCTTTGTTACTTCTTCAAAAAATTCGATCAAGTTGTGAGACATGATTTCCCACGCACAAAGCCATGTTGTCTATTCCTAATCAGTCTTTGCCTTTCCAAATACATATGAATCCTGTCCCTCAGGATTCCCTCCAACAACTTGCCCACCACCAACGTCAGGCTCATCTTGGGGGTTACCATTGACCAGAACCTAAATCAGACTTGCTCTATAAATACTATGGCTGCAAGAGCAGGTCAAAAGTGAGGAATACTGGAGTGAGTGGCTCACCTTCTGACTCCCCAGAACTTGTCCACCATCCACAAGGCACAGTCGGCAGTATATCCTCAAGTGGTATACTCCCCACTTGCTTGGATTATCAAGACGTGATGGATAGATTCTCTGTTCTTGGAGATGTTTGTTGTCTGTCACTTGTGTAGCACGAATGTTACTTCCCACTTGTCAGTCCAAGCCTGGATATTTTTCAGGTCTTGCTGCATTTGAATACAGACAACTTCAGTATCTGAGGAGTTACGAATGGTGCTGAACATTGTGTAATCATTGGCAAACATCTCTATTTCTGACCTAATGATAGAGGGAAGGTCATTCATGCAGCAGCTGAAGGTGGCTGGGCTAGAACATTACCCTGATGAATTCCTGCAGAGATGCCCTGGAGCTGACATAACTGACCTCCAACAACCAACACCATCTTCTTTTGAGCTAGGCATGACTCCAACCATCAGAGAGTTGTCCTCTGATTCCCATTAATTCCAGTTTTGATTGGGCTCTTTGATGCTACACATGGTCAAATGCAGCTTTGATGTCAAGAGCTGTCACTCTCACCTCTCCTCTGGAAGTCAGCCCTTTCGTCCATGTTTGAACGAAGGCTGTAATGAGGTCAGACGTTGAGTGGCCCTGACAGAATCCAAACTGGACATCACTGAGCAAGTTATTGCTGAACAACTGCTGCTTGATAGCATCTTGATGATACCTTCCATTACTATACTGATGAGTGAGATAGACTGATTGGGCGGTAATTGGCTAGGTTAAATTTATCCTGCTTTTTGTTGGCAGGATATACCTTTTCCATATTGTTAAGTAGATGTCAGGGTTATGGTTTTGCTGGAGCAGCCTGTGTGGGCATATGGCAAATTCTGGAGCATTGCCATCAGTAATATTGCCTAAATATTGGCAAAGGGCAAAAGTGAGTACTGCAGATGCTGGAGATCAGAGTCAAGATCAGAGTGGTGTTGGAAAAGCACAGCAGGTCAGGCAGCATCTGAGGAGCAAATTCCTGAAGAAGGGCTTTTGCACGAAACATTGATTTTCCTGCTCCCTGGATGCTGCCTGACCTGATGTCCTTTTCCAACACCACTCTAATCTTGACTCTGAATATTGGCAAAGGCCTGTGCCTCCAACTATCCTTGATATCATGGGGAATGAATTGATTTGGCTGAGGATTACATTTGCCTGATTCCTCTCGCCAAATGAGGTAGAGAGGGAGCTGAGGTTCTGAAGGAAGAGAGATGATGCATGCTGTAATTCTATGTCAACAATTAACAAGAGGTGGTGAATGAATGCATCGTTTTCTATTTAATATTAGAGCTTTGTACTGAAGATCAAATGGATAAATTTTCATTTTGTGAGATGAGCAACACAGAAATGGCATGTCCTTTTCCATCTCTGCCCATTTTATTTGCATTTAAGTTACTAGCTATGACCTGCTTTAACCTATTACATAATGACTGAGTATCCAACCCTGCCATGACACCATTTCATTAAATCCTCTAGAAAATCTCCCTCTTCATATATGGCTTCATATTGTTCCCCCTTTAGGTTCTGTTTTCCTCCTCACTCCATGTCCACAAATTGCACTATTTTAAAAAAAAGGATGTAGAGAATAAGCAGGGAATTATAATCAGTTAAACAGGTATCAGTAGGCTAGAAAATACTAGATCAGGCAGCATCCAAGTAGCTTCGAAATTGACGTTTCGGGCAAAATCCTGATGAAGGGCTTTTGCACGAAACGTCGATTTCGACGCTACTCGGATGCTGCCTGAACTGCTGTGCTCTTCCAGCACCACTAATCCAGAATCTGGTTTCCAGCATCTGCAGTCATTGTTTTTACCTAGAAAATACCAGAGTCCATTAAAAATATTTAATCACAGTGCATTTGGAAAACAATGACAGGATCAGACAGAGTCAGCATGGATTTACAAAAGGGAAATCATGCCTAACAAATCTATTAGAATTTTTCAGTGCTGTAAGTAGGAGAATTAGTAAAAAGGAGCCAATGGATGTGATTTACTTGGATTTTCAGAAGACTTTTGATAAGGTCTCACATAAGAGATTAATGTGTAAAATTAAAGCATGGGGTTGAGGGTAGTGGACTGACATGGAAAGGGAACTAGCTGGTAGACAGGGAACAAAGAGTAGGAATAAATGGGTCTTTTTTTCTGAGTAAGAGGCAGTGACTAGTGGGATACACTAGGCATCGGTGTTTGGGACCCCAGTTATTCACAATGTACATCAATGATTTAGATGATGGCATTAAAAGTAATATTTCAATATTTGCAGATAGCGTAAAGCTGAGTGGGAGGGTGAGCTGTGAGGAGGATGCAGAGACACTTCAGTGTAATTTAGGTAAGTTGAATGAGTAGGTAAATGCATAGCAGATGAAGCATAATGTGGATAAATGTGAAGTTCTCCACTTTGGAAACGAATACAGGAAGGCAGATTATTATCTAAACTGTGATAGATAGGGAAAGTGGGTGGTGCAATGAGACCTGGGCGCCCTTGTACACGAGTTGCTGAAAGTAAGTGCGCGGATGCAGCAGGCAGTGAAGATGGCAAATGGTATGTTGGCCTTCATAGCAACAAGAACAAAGAAGTCCTGCTGCAGTTGTACAGAGTCTGGGCAAGGCCACACCTGGGGTATTGTGTGCAGTTTTAATCCCCTTATCTGAGGAAGAATATTCTGGCGATGGAGGGAGTGCAATGAAGGTTTACCATACTGATTCCTGGAATGACAGGACTGATGTATGAAGAGAAACTAGATTGGTTATGATTATGTTCACTTCAAGATTTGAAGAATGAGGGAGACATCTTATAGAAATCTGTATAATTCTAACAGATCTAGATAGGATAAATGATCAGGGTCTCCAGAACCAGGGGTCACATTCTAGTGGGATGGGGGTCAGCCAGTTAGGACTGAGATGAGGAGAAATGTCTTTACCCAGAGAGGGGTAAGACTGTCAAATTCTCTGCCACAGAAAGCAGTTGACGCCAAAGCATTGAATACTTTCAAGAAAGATTTTCAAGAAAGAAATATAGTTCTTAGAGCTAGGAAGATCAAAGGATGCAAGGAGAAAATGGGAATAGGGTATTGAATTGGATCATATTGAATGATAGGGCAGACTAAAAGGACTGTTGATCTTCTTTTCAATGTTTCTGGTTTCATGTGAAAGATGCTTTCTTTCTGATTACAAGGAATTCAAATTGCAGTTGTTGTTCTAGGGAGATGTTGACTGTAAAATCTAACCACCATTATGTGCTTTACCTTCAACATCTGCAGTGGCCCATGTCTTAGGTTTTGACAGTCCTTAGCAATGTTCTACTCTAACAAAAAAAAACAATTTTAATTTTCTATCAATAAGCTTGCAGCTTGTAGCTTTGTCATAAGAATGAACATACAGTACCTGTACTTTGTGTCTGATGTTCAGGAGGATGGTGGTACTCCAGGTAAGTACTATAATGTGTGTACATCATTGAATATTAATGAGAGACAACCAGATTCAGTAAAGTACTTTGAACAACAAGCGCATTGAGGGATGTACATTTGGTATCTGTATTTCTGATTCTCCAAATTCAATTTTGCAAAAGGAAGATGTGACACAAAACAAACCTAATACCCCAAAATCTCCCAGCCGGAAGAAGCACAGAAAAAGGAAGGAAAAATAAAGCTTAGAATGATGTAAGATATTTCCCAGTAATTGGAAATGAAAACAGGAAATTCTGGAACTACTCAGCCTGTCATCCAGCATCAGTGAAGAAAGAAACAGAGTTAATATATCAGATCAAGGAGCTGTTTCCTGAAACCACAGTACCACTCTTGATATTCAGTGGCATTACCATCGCTGAATCCTTCACCATCGACATCCAGGGGGTTACCATTGACCAGAAATTTAACTGAACTCACCATATGAGCAGCATGGTGGCTCAGTGTGGTCAGTGGGTTTGATTTTGCCCTTGGTCGACTGTGTGGAGTTTGCATATTCTCCCTGTGTTTGTGCAGGTTTCCTCTGAGTGCTCTGGTTTCCTCCCACAGTCCCACAATTGTGTGTCTGTTATGTGGATAGGCCATAGAAAATGTGGGGTTACAGAGACAGGTTGGGTTGCTCTTCAGGTGATTGGTGTGGACTTGATGGACTGGATGGCCGGCTTCCACAGTGTAGGGATTTTATATTCAGTTGTGTAAAGGTCAGATTTTGAGACAAATCTGTTTAAGGCAAAAAGTGGGTGTCGGTTTTCACCCGAGGAGCACTTCAGAGGCGTTGAAATCCATGCCGGGTCTTTGGGACTTCTGAAATGCAGTTGATGCTGGTTGCTGGCCACGGTGCTGAATTAAGCAGGCAATGGCTCCCAGCTCTCTCTTTGTATTTCTGCCGGCAAAATGATAGAAGAACATCGTGAAACAGACTCACTAGATAGTTCCCACCAACGCAATTTCGGAAACTAGCGCAATGTGTAAGAAAAATGCAAGATTTGGAAGCCAAAAGCCGGAGGTCGAATTACACACGAGATACCCCCAATATATTCAGTAATTGGTTTCCGTCTGCAGGCAGCCGTCTGCACCCTGTCTCTAACTCTTTGCAGAAACCAAGGAAGTAGAGGCAAAATAAGATAATCTTGGACTCTGTAAAGCTTGCGAAAACTAAGATATGCAGCATCAGGCCTTCTCCTCTGAGTCGCCATGCGGGGAAATGCGTGGAATTCTTGCTGAAGACATACAGTCCACGTCTATTAAGGGAACAGCTTGTTCACTTGAAGGTCACTGCAGTCTTGAATTTCTTGGTGATTGTATCTTTCCAGGCAGCAGGCGACCTTTGCCACATTAGTAATTGGGTCAATACGCATAATACATCCTTCCTGAGGTGCTGGAATAAAAGCCAGCTTGAAATAAGCATCCCAGAGCAACTTTATAAATCAAACCATTCCAGATTCAACACAAAAATCTACTGATGTTAATGCCTTCTACTGGTGCCTGCCTCCTGCCTCCCTTTGGCTCTGCTCCTGTGCAGTGTTTTCAAGTAGCTGTAGTATGTCTGGTAGAAGGCGGCTGTAATTCAGTGCAGCAGACAGCACAGCTGACTTTGCAGGATAACCTTATGCAGCTTGAGCCTGGTTTCGGCTCAGCAAGGGGAGCAGCCATCCCAAACAGCTGGCTGCCAGCTGACAGAAAGGCCCCCTTGTGCAGTGGCTGCACTGAAAGACAGTCATCCTGAAAGAGGGGTGGCATGTTCCTTCTGCTCCACGAGGCCATTCCTCCCTGAGCTGCTGGCTCAGCAAAGTTAGCAATGTGTTGAAACAGAGATGGCTGGATTGCTGTGAGAGTTTGCACGCCTCTTTGAACCCTGGCCTCAACCTGTGGCAACAGTCTGATCTTGCATTCCACACTGGGTGACTTCGCGAGTAAAAGAAAAATAGACAGAGTTCTGAAATAAAACAAAAAAGAAAGTGCTGGGGAATCTCGGCAAGTCTGGCAGCAGCTGTGGAGACAGAAACGACGTTTACATTGGATTCAGGCATGGCTCCTCTTGTTCAAAGTTTCTGTTCAGAAGAAGTCTTACTGGACTCAAAATATGAACTGTTTCTCTCTCCATAGACGCTGCTGACTTGCTATGTTTGCCCAGCACTTTCTGCTTTTATTTGGATGAATTTTGCCTACACTGGTTGGACACTATTACATAGCCCCATGGTTGGGTCCATAGTATGGGCATGGAATTGGCCCACACCTCCAGATTGGGAAGGATGGGCATTGAACTCAGTACAGAGCTGATAGCAGTTTTGGTGTCAGACTCCTCCATGGTCATTGATAATGGTGACAGGTCTGCCAATGCACCTGGTGCTTCAGTCTGCATGCCCATCCATCTTTTCTCAATGCTCCCAATTGAAATCCTCACCTGAGTCCTTTCCAGCAAAACACCCACCTTCTGCCAAGCAGGTCCCTGTGCTACCCTTGCCCACTGCTGTAGCTGCAGCTACTCATGTTCAGTCTCTTAGCCTGTGTAAATCCTACCTTTAGTAAGTGCAGTGTCAGTATTTGAGCTGAGAGCTGGGAGTGTAAGAGCGAGTGTTGGTGCTTCTACTCCGTCACATCTTTGTGCTGTAGCAGCCTATTCAAGTAAGATTTAACCATCATTAAAAATGGAAAACCAGAAATACAAGCTCAGCAACTGAAAAAAAAGACAGGGCAAAGAAATTGGCCAAAAAGCAAGGTATGCTGGGAATACCTCAGCCAAGACACAATCACACAGAGACAAGTCTGTCTGGAGACGCTTTCTTGCAACATTCAAACCCAGACAATTGAAAACCAGAGAGGCACTAGAAAACATCAACAAGTGTGAAAGGGCAGGTCAACATCTCCTAACAAGCAAAACAATACTAGGTGAACATGGAGCAGTAAAGCAAACGATCTGGTGCATACTCTGGAAGAAAAACCTGGCTTCCAGTCTCCAAAGCAGACACATCAAATATTTCACTGTAGGCAAGCTATCAATAGCCATTAACAGCTTTTCAAAGTGATAAAAATAATTTACTCAAAGCTCCTGACTGATCAAATGCTTGGAAAACTAGGTATCTGGGAAATATTCAAGTGGCTTAAAAACTTGTAAAAGTCATAGAGCCACAGAGGTGTGCAGCATGGAAACAAATCCTTCAGTCCAACTCGTCCATGCCGACCAGATATCCTAACCTAATCTAGTCCCATTTGCCAGCACTTGGCCCATATCCCTCTAAACCCTCCCTATTCATATACTCAACCAGATGTCTTTCAAATGTTGTAATTGTACCAGCCTCCACCACTTCCTCTGGCAGCTCATTCCATACACGCACCATCCTCTGCATGAAAAAGTTGCCCCTTAGATTCCTTTTAAATGATTCCCCTCTCACCCTAAACCTATGCCCTGGAGTACTGGACTTCCCCACCCCAGGGAAAAGACCTTGTCCATTTACCCATCCATTTCCTTCATGATTTTGTGAACCTCTATAAGGTCACCCCTCAGCCTCTGATGCTCCAGGGAAAACAGCCCCAGTCTACTCAGCCTCTCCCTGTAGCTCCAATCCTCCAACCCTGACAACACCCCTGTAAATCTTTTCTGAACCCTTTCAAGTTTCACAACATCCTTTCAATGGAAGGAGACTACAATTGCACACAATATTCCAAAACTGGCCCAACTAATGTCCTATACAGCCACCACATGAAGTTACTAGGGGGGTTGAAATGTTGGGCCACAGGGCAGTGTGGTTGATTGGTGCGGATATCCCAGAGATGTTCCCTAAAGCGCTCTGCTAGGAGGCGTCCAGTCTCCCCAAGATAGAGGAGACCACATCGGGAGCAACCTCCCCCCCCCTACAACCCACCCTCCCATCCTGGCACGCCCCCCCCCCCCCCACTACAACCCACCCTCCCATCCTGGCACGCCCCCCTACAACCCACCCTCCCATCCTGACACACCCCCCCCCCACAACCCACCCTCCCATCCTGGCACCTTCCTCTGCCACCACAGGAATTGCAAAACCTGCGCCCACACCTCCTCCCTCACCTCTATCCAAGGCCCTAAAGGAATCTTCCACATCCATCAAAGTTTTACCTGCACATCCACCAATATCATTTATTGTATCCGTTGCTCCCGATGCGGTCTCCTCTACACTGGGGAGACTGGACGCCTCCTAGCAGAGCATTTTAGGGAACATCTCTGGGATACCCGCACCAATCAACCACACTGCCCTGTGGCCCAACATTTCAACTCCCCCTCCCACTCTGCCGAGGACATGGAGGTCCTGGGCCTCCTTCACCGCCGCTCCCTCACCACCAGACGCCTGGAGGAAGAACGCCTCATCTTCTGCCTCAGAACACTTCAACTCCCGGGCATCAATGTGGACTTCAACAGTTTCCTCATTTCCCCTTGCCCCACCTCACCCCCAGTTCCAAACTTCCAGCTCAGCACTGTCCCCATGACTTGTCCTACCTGCATATCTCCTTTTCCACCTATCCACTCCACCCTCCCCCCACCCCCGACCTATCACCTTCATCCCCTCCCCCACTCACCTATTGTACTCTATGCTACTTTCTCCCCACCCCCACTCTCCTCTCACTTATCTCTCCCCCTTCAGGCTCTCTGCCTATATTTCTGTTAACTGGAGGGACATATGCAATGAGGGGAAGTGGAATATGGGAACAGATGCAGAAATGCAGTGAAGCAAAATGCTTAATGATGCCAAATGAGTGGTTAAAGTTAGTTTCTTGGGGTTACACAAGTTGTATTGGTTCGATTCTGGTCTCCTTCCTATCGGAAAGATGTTGTGAAACTTGAAAGGGTTCAGAAATGATTTACAAGGAAGTTGCCAGGGTTGGAGGATATGAGCTATTGGGAGAGGTTGAACAGGCTGGGGCTGTTTTCCCTGGAGGGTCAGAGGCTGATGGGTGACCTGATAGAGGTTTACAAAATCATGAGGGGCATGGGTAGGGTAAATAGACAAAGACTTTTCCCTGGGGTGGGGCAGTCCAGAACTAGAGGGTATAGGTTCAGGGTGAGAGGGGAAAGATATAAAAGAGACCTAAGGGGCAACTTTTTCACACAGAGGGTGGTACGTGTATGGAATGAGCTGCCAGAGGAAGTGGTGGAGGCTGGTACAATTACAACATTTAAGAGGCATTCGGATGAATATATGAATAGGAAGGGTTTGGAGGGATATGGGCCGGGTCCTGGCAGGTGGGACTAGATTGGGTTGGGATATCTGGTCGGCATGGACAGGTTGGACCGAAGGGTCTGTTTCCATGCTGTACATCTTTATGACTCTATGAATAGCTATCCCAATGTCTTTGCAATGTCTGTCTAGGTGGCTGCCTGGTTCCATTCTTAAGTCCAACTCCTTCATTAGGGCTTTCAATACTGCAATCTGAGAACTCTGGAGCACACTGCTGCCTTACTGTGTTATTTTTGCGCTGTTCACGTTCATCTCACTGTAAGCTGCTCCATGCTTGAGGGAAAATTCACTGTGCTATTGATAGGTACGGGCTGGCTTGATGTAGCACATGCAAATTTGAATCGCTGAATCTCACGATTTTGCAGCCCCCGTACTGGAGTGCTGTCACTTAGCAACTACCTGCTGGCCACAGTTGAGTACATGAGCAGGCAAATATGAAATTTCAGCTCTGCAGGCATTAGAATGAACAGAAACGGATGACTCTCATATAGTGATCTCCTCATCAACAATATCTCTATTCTTGCTGCTTCAGTACCTCATCTAATCTTAATTCAATATGTGCTGCTGTAGCCCCAGATAAGCAACAGTGTATGGGGCACTGTCCTTATGACATACACCCTGAACAAGGAGGCCCCTCAACAACAGGCTTCCTGTCCCTTTGTACCAAGTTAATTTTTTCCCCTGTTATTATTTCTGGATATCTGGCTGTTCCTTCTTCACTGACCTGTTCTGCTCAATCATTGGTCAGTATGATAAAAAACAGAAATTGCTGGGAAAACTCAGCATAGCTGGCAGCATCTGTGGAAACAAATTAGCTTTAATGTTTCAGGTCCAGTGACCATCCTTCAGAAGTGATTGTAGCGAGGGAAAAGTTAGCTTTCATGCAGAAGATACAGTTGGGGGGAGGGGAAAGGAATGAATAATAGTAGGAGATAGTGCCCAAAGAGAGAGAAGAGAGGACAGTTGGATTGACAAAGGAGTGAATAATGATCAGCCGAGGAGAATGAATGGCTGCTCATGGGGACTATTAGTTGTGTGTAATAGCAGACCATGTGGTAAGAAGGCGTGGGGTAAGGACATGGGCGAAGATGCCTCGAGCCCTGAAATTGTTGGACTCAATATTGAGTCCAGAAGGTTGTAGAGTTGAGACATTGTTCTTTCAGCTTGCACTGAGCTTCACTGGAACACTGCAGCAAACCTGAGACAGAGATGTTAGCCAGGGAACATGATGGTGCATTGAAGTGGCAGGCAACTGGAAGTTCAGGGTCTTTTCCATGGACTTAATGCAAGTGTTCTGTGATGTGATCACCCAATCTATGCTTAATTTCTCCAATGTAGAGGGAACATTATGGTGATTTGATTGCATGAAGTGCAGGTAAAGCCCTGTTTCAACTGGAAAGTGTGTTTGAGTCCTTGGATACTGAGGAGGGAGGAAGTAAATGGGCAAATACTACACTTTCTGAAGTTGCTGGGGAAGGTGCTGCAGGGCTGAGTTGGGAGTGAAAGAGGAGTGGACCAGGGTGTCCTGGAGGGTCGGTCCCTGAGGATGGCAGACAAAGAGGAGAGGGGATGCGAGGTGGCATCTCATTGGAGGTGGCAGAAATGGTGGCTAATGATCCTCTGGATGTGGATGGTGAGGACAAGGGGGAACTCTATCACTGTTGTGGGAGGAGGTGAGCACTGAAGTGTGGGAGGTGGGCTGGACCCGATTCAGGGCCCTGTCAACCACGGTGCCAGAGAATCCCAGGTTGAGAAAGAAGGTGGACATTTTGGATCTTCTCTTGTCAAAGTTGGCATCATCAGGACATGCAGTAACTGGGAGAATGGAATAGAGTGTTTACAGGAAGCACATTTTTGAATGCATTTTTTTTTCCTAATTCTTTCTCTAGCTTTAAAATACTTTCAAATTCAACTTCCTGGCAGACTTTCAGACTGCTCTATTGATTTTCTCTGCACATCAGATTCTGCAACATTTTATCCTTTAATCTATTATTTATTTTCTCTGTTCTATGCAAATCACTTTTGGACATTTTTGCACATTGAAGGCACTATTGAAGCGTTGCTGTCAAAGGTTTGGAATGACTATAAGAAACTGCCTATTCCACCATTGAAGTTTCTCAGTGATGACCGGATCTGATTGCATACACATAGCACACACATGGAGTGGAGGAGGAACTCATGGGATATGGGGGTGGGTAGATGACACAAGTGTTTGCAGAAATGAGCTTGAATTCTTGCCTGAAGTAAATATTCATATTTGCACAGATCCTGCTAGAGGGAATAACGTATCCCAGGGGCACAAGTGTGCAGTGGCAAAGTGCCCATTTTATGATGAACATAAACAAAGTGTGAAACAGATCTGAGAATACCCAGCAGAAATTCAGTAACAATTGGGAAGCAGTTACTCTTGGTGCTGAATCAATGTTAGATATGGGCATTCTCCCAGTAATAGAAACACATCAGAAGCATTCCATATGTTGATGGAACCACAAAAAAAAACAATTTGCAGAAAATGTTTCTTTTCACATATCAGTGAGTTTCATCCATAAAGCCAAAAGCACTTCCAATGGTTTTACTGTTACCAGAGTTTAGTCTTAAATAGTCATTTACCTCTAGCTGAATAAAAAGTAAATACAATTCCACCTGAGCACATCAGAGCCATAGAGTAATAGAGTCATGGAGATGGACAGCATGGAAACAGATCCTTCGGTCCAACCCGTCCATGCCGACCAGATATCCCAAACCAATCAAGTCCACATCTGCCAGCACCCGGCCCATATCCCTCCAAACCCTTCCCATTCATATACCCATCCAAATGCCTCTTAAATGTTGCAGTTGTACCAGACTCCACCACCTCCTCTGACAGCTTATTCCACACACATACCACCCTCTGTGTGAAAAGGTTGCCCCTTAGGTCTCTTTTATATCTTTCCCCTCTCACTCTAAACCTATGCCCACTAGTTTTGGACTCACCAACCCCAGGGAAAAGACTTTGCCTATTTACCCTATCCATGCCCCTCATAATTTTGTAAACCTCTATAAGGTCACCCCTCAGCCTCTCCCTATAGCTCAAATCCTCCAACCCTGGCAACATCCTTGTAAATCTTTTCTGAACCCTTTCAAGTTTCACAACATCTTTCCGATATTCGAACAGTGGCCTAACCAATGTCCTCTACAGCCGCAACATGATCTCCCAACTCCTATACTCAATACTCTGACCGATAAAGGAAAGCATACTAAACACCTTCTTCACTATCCTATCTACCTGCAACTCCACTTTCAAGGAGCTATGAACCTGCACTCCAAGGTCTCTTTGTTCAGCAACACTCCCTAGGACCTTACTATTAAGTGTATAAGTCCTGCTAAGATTTGCTTTCCCAAAATTCAGCACCTCGCATTTACCTGAATTAAACTCCATCTGCCATTTCTCAGCCCATTGGCCCATCTGGTCAAGATCCTGTTGTAATCTGAAGTAACCCTCTTCGCTGTCCACTACACCTCCAATTTTGGTGTCATCTGCAAACTTACTAACTATACCTCTTATGCTCGCATCCAAATCATTTATGTAAATGACAAAACATAGAGGGTCCAGCACCGATCCTTGTGGCACTCCACTGTTCACAGGCCTCCAGTCTGAGAAACAACCCTCTACCACCACTCTTTGTCTTCTATCTTTGAGCCAGTTATGTATCCAAATGGCTAGTTCTCCCTGTATTCCGTGAGATCTAACCTTGCTAATCAGTCTCCCATGGGGAACCTTGTCAAATGCCTTACTGAAGTCCATATAGATCACATCTACCGCTCTGCCCTGATCAATCCTCTTTGTTACTTCTTCAAAAAACTCAATCAGAGCTTGCGGACATCTTAAAAAAAAAGCTGCTACAACCCCCAGAAGCTACAACAATTTACATCTCCATCTGAAAGACATCTGAAGGTGCTTCATGGCAGCATTGTTAATACGTTTTACTGCAAGCTATATGCTGAGATATTCCGGCAGGTGAACAAAAGCTTGATCAAAGAGGTACGTTTTCACACCTTGTAGATGAAAAGCAAAGAGGAGCTGTCAAGGGACGGAATTCTAGAAGTTGTGCACTCAGTTTTACTGGGGGGGCTTGATCACTGTTGTGAAGGATATCAAGGATTTTAAATTAAATGGGCTTGGAGGCCTGAACAGTTAGAGGAGTTTTCAGAAGTAGGGATGGGTAAGTCAAGTGCAACCCTGACTAGAAACTTGAGAAAAAGCAGTGACACAATGTCTGTGATTGAAGTGGTGAGTACACCCAACATTTATTCACTCATAACTGGGGGGAGAAACGTTGTAAGTACACAGAGGACTAAACACAAATGCAAAGATAGGCAAAGTTAACTCCAGGAGGTTACCACACCCCTTTAAAAGAAATAATGCTTTCAAACAAATTTCAAATACTGAACTGTCAGGTCAACAGCTTGGAAAATTAGATGAGATATAGTAACAGTGGCTGAGTTGCTATCATCTGTTCTGACTTATCACCCAAGATCAATTTCACCCTGTTTTGTGTTTAAAAGTTGATATATTTTAAATCTAAGAATGCAATTAATATCAATCAACACATGTACCCTCTGGCCCTACTCCTCAGCAAGGTGAGTCCAATGACACATACTCAGGTCTTTAGTCTAGATCCTCCAGTGAGTGATTGTGCTATAACTTTTTTTTTAACTGGAGTTTGCTGTGGTCCAGAATCCTTTTTTCTCTGTTTGGTCATAAATCTCTTCAGCTCAATTCAGATTTTCATAAAATGCTTCTGGAAATCCTTCTGTTGGTATCTGACAGTCCCAAACTATTTGGAACTTTGTTTTATTTGCCAAAAGCTTCCCTTACATCGACGCAAGGCTGGTAATGGGAAAAAAAGACCCCCTTTTTGAGATCCTTCAGGTAAATGGAAACTACCTGAAGCTACTTACCTACTATTTGAAAATGTTATCTCCCCGAAAACAAAAGGTCAGCGTTCAGAGGAGCTTGTAGTCTGCCCAGTTCAAAGGAAATTTAGAGGAGCTGTCTTCAACATCCATTGAAATTATTGGCTATTTGCAGCAAAATAGCCAATATTTTAGGAACTTTTATCTCATTTCTTGCACCCCTCCCAGTTTCACAGGCTTAAATTTCAACAGTTATTGTAAAAGACTAAGAACGGTCCCTCTTGGTTATCACTGGCAATTCACTCATGCATAGATGTAGGTGCATCTACACTGCAATACTTCCTGACTGACTTGCACTGCAGTGTCATCAACTGACTTTGGCAGGAGTTGTAGTTGTGGCAGCACGTTTCCTGTGATTCAGTAGGTTGGGGGTTTCAATGATCTAACATCTGTCTGATGCTTGAGTGAGGGAGTGCTGTGAGCCAGATGTTAAACAAAGCTTTGCTTATCTTCACTTCCAGATGTTACAAAGTGCCAGAGTCCTACTTCTATGAAGACACGTTTTCCTGTCACATATTTGCTGCTCAAATAAATCTCTAGCAGGCATAATGTGATCACATTGCTGCTTGTGAAATCTTGCTGTGCTTTCTGTAATACATTAATGGCTTTAGTAGTGATGGATCTCGGGATGAGCCATCCTGGGGGTGTGAGTTACCCTATAAATATGAATCGATCAAGCTGCCCTTACTTGATGTCACCCATCCAATTTTCAGGAAGGGATGCTGGATGACCATCAGAAGTGGGACCTGATCTGAATCTCCCTTCCCCTAACTTGTGATATTGGCGGTATTTGTCATTGCATCTATAATTAGTCCCATCTGAAATAACTGAGATAACAAGTTCAACATGCAGTTATAGATCAGCATAGATTGGGATTAAACTTGGAATTTGAATGGTCTGCACGGACTGGGATCAATTGCCTAATCGGGCCAGAGAGGACATTTCCCAGATGTGAACCGGGTATATATCTGATTTGTCACTTCTCTCAAGTGATTATATGGAGGGGGTGGGGAGTGTATAAAATTGTGAAGTTGTGTGAAACAGGCTGGATGGATAGACTGTAGAAGCTTCTTATTAATAGCAGATATTCATACGGTTTAGTTTTTATCTTGCGATGCAGGGTTCAGTCATAATGCAACAAAGTCGGAGAGGATGGCAATCGACTCCTCAGACAATTTGGGCCACTCTGATATAAATCTGATCAAGAGCTGGAACTCCAGGTCTCAGGTCTGTCCCTCAAGATTAATTATTCCACTGACACTCTTACGCCCATTGCAACAGAAAGAGATCTTTAATTTTTAGAATATTCCATGAGAAAAATCTTTGTGATAACCTTTGGTGCCCAAAACATTTTTCCTACAATTAGCTGAGTCTTATTTAGCTCTGTAGTGCAACCTGTAAATACCTGACTTTCATGTCATCTCTGCAAAAACTTCTGCTAAACTTTACAAAAGCAAATAGTTTGGCTTATCTTATTCTGGTAGCAGCAGGAACCCAACTCCTTATGGACTGTTTTGGAGCAGCTGCCAGTCTTATTGACTCCACTAAAGGCTGCTATTCCCATTAGAGTGATACACACTGAGCAGCAGCAATGGTGTCAAGGCATTCAATGCAGGTACCTCACAATTGCAGGTGACTCTGCCTAAGAGCACATCAATCTGTACTTTCAAAGAAAATATTGGAGGTTGTCGTTATTCCTATTTTGAGCATATAACTGTTGCTTTAAAACGAGTCAGTTATCTCAGAAAACCGCACTCACTCAGGTTGAGAATCCTATCTTTTCCCCTTTCCCTTCATTCCAACAACGTTGACGATACTGTCAGCAATCCAGTTCCTGAACTCTGGAATTCCCTTCCTAAATATCCCCTCCTAACTTTCTTCTCAAAACTATATCTTTGACTAAGGTATTAGTAAACCCGCCTTTTGCTTTTTTTTAATGTTACACTGGTCCTTGGAGTTGGTGGATTGGGGGCTGATTGTGGCAATTTGCATGTTACTAGTTGACCCCCAAAATCATTATACTATCTGGTGAAGAAAGAGGAACTGAATCCCTTTCTTTATTCAACTAGCACCCCAACCCACCCCCTTCACCTTGGCTGGTCACTATAAGGTTACCTTAACTCAAGCAATCTCTTCCCTCATGTATAATGTTCCCAGTTCCAATGTATTTATGGTTTTAAAAGGAGGAAACGTAACTAGGCTTTGTTGGGTTAAAGAAAGTTACTAAAACATGAGAGATAATAATAAAACACAATATTCATAAATACAGTTTAGAAATAAGAAGTCAACAAACATAACCTTTAGGGAAAAGATATACAAATCAGTTCTTTGGCTTGTCCATGAGGAATAGATGGTGAAATGTTGTAGCCCTTAAATTATCAGTAGCCCTGATCTCAGCAAGTGGCACAGTGGTTAGCACTGCTGCCTCACAACACTAGGGACCTGGGTTTAATCCCAGCCTTGGGTGACTGGCTGCATGGAGTTTGCATGTTCTCTCTGGGTCCGTACATTCCCAGAAGGGGAAAATACAAATACTGCCTTTCCCAGAAATGCTCTCTTTTAGCTCACAATACATCCGCAGGTCCAGAGGCTTTCGCTGAGATGGTAATCGACATCTACCATCTTCACAACCACAGAAAATTTGCAGTTCATGTTTTGCAATGCATCTTTCTTTGAAGTGTCTGTATCTGAACTTCCTTGAAACTTCAGATACAACCTTCTATGGTGTTACTTGGCATTAAGTGTAATCACACAAGAACTTTCCAGGTGGTTTCTGAATTAAATCTTCAGAATTTGCATTCTTTGGTTTATAGTTCCTTTGATCGTAAAACAAAACCCTACCCTGGTAAAAGTTCCATATGTCTTGAAGTAATTTTGGGCAATTGGGAAGGTAGTACTGAGCTGCATTCTTGAACTGTTGTAATCCATGTGGTGACATCCTGGAGGTGAGATGACTGGTCTCCATCATTCTTAACCATCTTGCTTGGTACCAGGTATGACTCCAACCAGCACAGAATCTTCCCTGCGATTTCCCCTTCTGTGGTTCATCGGTGTTTGTTGTTCAATTATTCTTCCATGAAATCTTTCAACATAAAGGCACTATATAAATGCATGTTGGTGTTTTTTTAGAATTAAAACAGACAAGATTAATATGTCAGGAATGTACAGAATTGATCTTTTCAGTCTCCTATGGCCTGTGAACTGTAACAGTGAGAGAATATTTCAGACAGGGAGGATTGTGTAGAGATCAGTACAGCATAGCTCTCTTACACTGGATATAAATCAATTGCAATATTAAATGACTTACCGAGTGGGCAGTAAATATCCTAGATCTGAGAAAAGCTAATGCGAAGGAAAGGGAATTTGTTGCTTTAAAAAATGCAGTCATTCATAGTAGCACCTTGTTATGGATTTGGAGTGTTCTGATGTGATATATGTATTGGATAAAAGTAGGACCAGTGATCCATGTGAGGGAGGGGGGATGTATTTTTCACCCTGACCATTCCCTTGACACACAGCTTTCCCTAGCTTATTCCTTAAGGATCGAGGTTTGAGCCATTAACAGCCGAGGTGAGGCCAAGCAATGCACAGACAGGGAGAAAGCATTGGAATAAACAAGTCAGCTTTGATCACTTGCTGTGTAACTGTAGCTTCCTCATCCTTTGTGATTCATTCGAATTATAGCCTGATTAAAGTGTGGATAACACAAGCTAGAAGCATATGGTGATGACGTGTAATATAATTGTGATAGTGTATTCAGCGAGACAATGACTCATCTCTCATGGAATGCAGAAAGTGTTTGTGTCTATATTTCTGTTTCCATCTGTTATTTTAACCTTGCCTAGCTTGGGCCCATTCCATAATGATGCTGTCTTGAAAAGCAGGTTACACTGTCACCATGGCAATGATATGGAAGGGAGGAGAGATAAAGCTTCTCTTTCACATTGAGCTCCTGATAATAGGTCTCTAATTAGCTTTTACTGGCTGTTAGCTGTAAAACTCTTCATGTGTCAGTAACATAGGCTGTTTCCTAAGCTCTTTTAAAAGAGCTAATCAGACTGTCCCACTGAGTTATCATTTTAAAGACAGCTCTCCAATGTGTGTGTGTATGCATGGGCTGGATCACCATATGGGTTTTTGTGGGTGGAAGGAGACTGCCCCTAGTCATCTTCCTTTGATTGGGTCTAAAAGTCTCTTCTATTAAAGAACAATTACATAGAACATAGAAAAGTACAGCACAGAACAGGCCCTTTGGCCTACGTTGTTGTGCTGAGAATTATTCCTAATGTAAATAAAATAACCTTACCTACGCACCCCTCAATTCACTGCTGTCCATGTGCATATCCAGCAGGCGCTTAAATGTCCCTAAAGGCTCTGCTTTCAACGCCACCACTGGCAACGCATTCCATGCATTCACAACTCTCTACGTAAAGAATCTACCTCTGACGTCTCCTCTATACCTTCCTCCTAATATCTTAAAACTATGACCCCTCGTCCCAGTCAACCCTGCCCTAGGGAAAAGTCCCTGGTTATTGACTCTATCCATGCCTCTTATTATCTTGTATACCTCGATCAGGTCATCTCTCTTCCTCCTTCTCTCAGAGAGAAAAGTCCAAGCTTAGTCAACCTTTCTTAATAAGGCAAGCCCTCCAGTCCAGGCAGCATCTTGGTAAACCTTCCTTGCACCCTCTCCAAAGCCTCTGTATCTTTCCTATAGTAGGGCAACCAGAACTGGACACAATATTCCAAGTGTGGTCTCACCAGTAACTTGTAGAACTGTGGCAAAAGCTCACAGCTCTTAAACTCAATCCCCCTGTTAATGAAAGCCAAAACACCATATGCTTTCTTAACAACCCTATCCACCTGGGTGGCAACTTTGAGGGATCTACCTACTTGCACACCAAGATCCCCCTGTTCCTCCACACTGCCAAGAATCCTGTCTTTAATCCTATATTCAGCATTCAAGTTCGACCTTCCAAAATGCATCACTTCACATTTATCCAGGTTGAACTCCATCTGCCATTTCTCAGCCCAGCTCTATATTCCTGTCTATGTCACGCTGCAGCCTGCAATAGCCCTCAATACTATCAACAACACCTCCAGCTTTTGTGTCGTCTGCAAATTTACTGACCCACCCCTCAATCTCCTCATCCAAGTCATTTATAAACACTACAAAGAGCAGATGCCCAAGAACAGAGCCCTGCGGGACCCCACTCAACACTGACCTCCAGGTAGTGAGTCTTAACAAGAACAAGTGCTTGATGCAGCTTATTTCATGATAGAAATCAGGTACAAGTTACATGAGAAAGAAGATTGTTTGGGAGACCTTGGAGTGAGGTGTTCATTGCATGGGAAGGCAATGACCTAGTGGTATTACCACTGGACTATTAGTCCAGAGACCCTGGTAATGTCCTGGAGACCCAGGTTTGATTTCCACCATGACAGATGGTGGAATTTAAATGCAATTTTAAAAAAAGTCTGGAATTAAGAATCTGCCGATGACCATGAAACCAGTCAATTGTTGTAAAAACCTATCTGGCTCACAAATGCCCTTCAGGGAAGGAAATCTGCCACCCTCACCTGTGATTTCAGACCCACAACAATGTGGTTGATTCATAATTGTCCTCTGAAATGGCCTAGCAAGCCATGCAGCTGCACCCACTGTTACAAAGTCTCAAAGAATGAAGCTGGATGGATCACCTGCCATTGACCTCAGCACCAGAAAAGACAACAGCAGAAACATCCCTGTTGACCCTGCAAAGTTCTCCACTCATTTGGGGGCTAGCGCCAAAATTGGGAAAGCTATCTCACAGACTAGTTAACTAACAGCCTGACACAGTCATACTCACACAATCATACCCAACAGACAAAGCCTCAGACACCACCATCACTATACCTGGATATGTCCTTACTCACCAGCAAGACAGACCCAGCAGATGTGGGGACACAGTGGTATGCAGTCGGGAGGCAGTTGCTTTGGGAGTCCTCAACATTGACTCTGGATCCCCATGAAGTCTCATGGCTTCAGGTTAAACGTGGGCAAGGACATTTCCTGTTGATTATTATGTACCATCCTCCCTCAGCCGATGAAGTGGTACTCCTTCATTCGAACAACACTTGGAGGAAGCACTGAGGATGGCAAGGGCACAAATATGCTCTGGGTGGGGGATTTCAATGTCCACCACCAGGAGTGGCTCGGCAGCAGCACTACTGAGTGAGCTGGTTTGGTACGAAAGGACATAGCAGCTAGACTGGGTCTGTGGCAGGTGGTGAGGGAACCAACAAGTGGGAAGATCATACTTGACTTCGTCCTGACCAATCTGCCAGCTGCAGAAGGTTCTGTTCAAGAAAGTATAGGTAAACACAACCACCAGACAGTCCTTATCGAACAAAGTACAACCTTCACATTGAGAATAACCTCCATTGTGTTGTGTGGCACTATCACCGTGCTAAATGGGACAGACTTTGAACAGATCTAGAAACTCAAGGCTGGGCGTCAACGAAGCGCTGAAGGCCATCAACAGCAGCAGAATTGTACTCCAGCATAATCTGTGACCTCGTGGCCTGGCATATGCACCACTCAACCATAACCGTCAAGCCAGGATTCAACCTTGGTTCAACGGTGCAGGAGGACATGCCAGGAGCAGCACCAGACAAACCTGAAAATGAGGTAACAACCTGGTGAAGCCACCAAACAGGATAACTTGCAAGCCAAACAGCATAAGCAGCAAGTGATAGACTGAGCTAAGCAATTCCACAACCAACAGATAGATCTAGGTTCTGTAGTGCTGCCACATCCGTACATGAATGGTGATGGACAATTAAACAACTCACTGGAGGAGGAGATTCCACAAATATCCACATCCTCAATGATAGAAGAGCCCAGCACATCCGTGCAAAAGATAAGGCTGAAGATTTTGCAGCAATCTTTAGGCAGAAGTGTCAAGTGCATGATCCAACACTACAGATAACAGTCTTCAACCAATTCAATTCACTCCATGTGCTACCAAGAAATGATTGGAGACACTGAATATTGCAAAGGCCATGGGCCCTGACAACATCCAGCAGTACTACCAAAGACTTGTACTCTACTAGAACTTGCTGCTGCCCTAGCCAAACTGTTCCAGTACAATTACAACACTGGCATCTACCTGACAATGTGAAACATTGCACAAGCTTGTACTGTACATAAAAAGCAGACGCAATCCAACCCAATTACCACCCCATCATCTATTCTCGATTATCAGTAAGGTGAGGGAACGTGTCATCAAGCAGCACCTGCTCAGCACTAACCTGTTCAGTGACCCCCAGTTTGGGTTCCACCAGGGCCACTCAGCTCCTGACCTCATTACAGCCTTGGTTCAAACATGGACAAAAGAGCTGAATTCCAGAGGGGAGGTGAGAGTGACAGCCCTTGACATCAAGCGTTCATCCGACCCTGAGTGTGACATCAAGGAGCCCTATTAAAACTGGAGTAAAGAGTACTGGGGGGAAGCTGTCCTGTGGTTAGTCATACCTGACATGTGGGAAAATGGTTATGTTTGTTGGAAGTCAGTCATCTCAGCTCCAGGACATCTCTGCAGGAGCTCCTCAGGGTAGTGTCCGGCACACAACCAACTTCAGCTGCTTCATCAATTTCTTTCCTTCCATCATAAAGTCAGAAGTAGGGATGATCACTGATGTTCAGCAATGTTCAGCACCATTCACAACTCCTCAGACACTGATACAGTCCATGTCCAAATGCAAAAAAGATCTGGACGATATCCAGGTTTGGGCTGACAATATTTGTGCTACACAAAGGCCAGGCTATGACCATCACCAACAAGAGACAATCTAACCACCAACCCTTGACATTCAATGGTTTTGCCATCACTGAATCCTATCAACATCCTTGGAGTTATCATTGATCTGAAACTCAACTGGATTCACCTCATAAATGCAGTGGCTACAACAGCAGGTCAGAGGCTAGGAATACTATGCTCTTGCTTTGACGCCATCCAGGACAAAGCATCCCACTTGATTGGTACCACATCTACAAGTATCCACTCCCTCCACCACTGATGCTCGGTAGCAACATTGTGTCTCATATACAAGATGCACGCAGAAATTTACCAAAGATCTTCAGGCAGCACCTTTCAAACCCACAACCACTGTCATCTAGAAGGACAAGGACAGTCGATTAGTGGGAACACCATCACCTTCAAGTTCCCCTCCGACCCACTCACCATCCTGACTTGGAAATTTATCGCTGTTCTTTCACTGTCACTGGGTCAAAATCCTGGAATTCCTTCCCTATTGCGGGTCAACCCACAGCAGGTGGACTGCAGCAGCACAAGATGGCAGCTCACCCCCACCTTCTCAAGGGCAACTAGGGATGGGCAAAAATTGCTGGCCAGCCAAGAATGCCAGCATCCCACATAAACAAACAAACAATAAAACAGAGTTTCTGAGTTGTTGCTGATCCCCACCCCAATCTGCATGACATCAAGCATTAATGCAAGTTCGAACAATAACCTTTTCAGGACCATTACTGTAAACCACAGAATAGACTAGAATTAAGGAGCCACAATTTATAATTAAGGAATCTCCCAGTTAAGATAGAGATAAGGAGGATGCTTTGCTTTCAGAGTGTCACAAATCTTTGGTGCACTCTTCCCCAGGTTCTTAAATATTTTTAAAACAGTGGTAGATACATTCCTGATTAAAAAGTGAGTCAAATGTTATTAGAGTAGGCGGGAATGTGGAGTTGAGTCATAATCAGATGAACCATGTTCTTATTGAAAGATGAAGCAAGCTCTAGGGACTGAATGCTCTATTGCTGTTTTTAGTTCATATGGTCATGTCACAGGTCAAGTCCAGAGGTGGCAAAGTCATGGATGAAGGTTTCAAAAGTGGATGAACTGACAGAAGAGCAGAGGCAGTCAGAGATAATGAGATAAAGGATTGGAACATCAGGGTCAAATTTGCCAATGGTTTGGATCAGTCTGAGATCATGTTTAGGAAGAGTGATGGAATTAATCACTGGAAACCAGAGTTTTAGTCAGGTCCAAACTGAAGAGCTGAGGTGTTCACAATATTTAGTTGAAAATTAATATTGAACAAAGCGGAATGTTGGACAAGCAGTGGGAGATGTTGAGAGAAGTGATTCTGAGTATGAGCTGGATGGTGAGGGGGCAATGCTTCATAGGTCAGATTAAGAAAGGTGAGGAGGAATTATTTATCACAGTCACAGGAACACAGGAAGGTCATTTAAAACTTGAACAATGAATGCTTTAGTACTGTAGCTTGGAGAGAAACATGATTGGAGAGGGTTCAAACATAGAATTGTAGAAAGATGGGTTTGACTTTGGAACTAATGTGATGACAGTATTACTTGCCATATCTTGCCGTATATAGACAATATCTGCTTCAGTATTTGAGGAGTCGTGAGTGGTGCTAAATTTTATATTATCATTAACAAACATCCCACTTTTGACATTATGATGGAGGGAAGGTCATACATGCAGATGTAGGTACTGGCATCTAACTTACAAAAATAGCCAATGATCATTTTGTCCTGAAGTTGTCCAATAAATGAATAAAGCAAAACAAAGTAGAAAAAAGACTGCTTTGACAACAATTTGTAAGTTGGGCTCAATGGGTTGTTGTCATTTCAAAATAAAAACAGTCAGAAAGCTATGACCTGATCTATTGCTGGAACATTGGATAAGTGAGAGGAGCGTGGTTTCAGGAGAACACAACTATGCACTCGCCCCTAAGACACTGTCTTCTTGATGGGTTTATATAACTTTAGTATAAATGTATTGAGTTTTTATATGCATTTCCTTTTGTGGTGTTTTATAATTATAACCTAAACAGATTAGCAAATGTGTTAAATAACTCAGAGAGAGTATATGTGTTCCTCATGAATACCAGCAATCCAGAGGCACTATCTAGTAATAGTCCAGTGTATTGAATTTAAATCTCACTGGGGTAACTTGAAAAGCCGAATATCAAGATTTACAAAAAAGAAACACTAAGTTGGCACAGGTAAGAATGATTACTGTAAAAATTGAACTGGTTCTGTCGTCTGGCTGGCAACTTTGATGTCCAGGACCTCGAAAGGAGGCTGAGATAGGATCAGTGATTTGACACCGTTGGCTTTCTCAATTTTAGTTTTGCACTTGCACTTTATTTGCTGAGTAACCCATCATTGAGGGTAGGGATATGTGTGGAGATTCTTCCCCTTGATACTTATCTAATTGTCCACTGCCATTCACGATTGGATGTGACAGAATTGCAGGTCTTCGATCTGACCTCTAAAGCTGGGAAATCATTAACCCTGCTTTGGTTGTTTAGCATAAATTCAAGTTGTTTTATCGCTTCACCAGATTGATACCTCACCTTTAGGTATGCCTGGTGCTGCTCTTGGCATGCCCTCTTCCACTCTTCCTTCAACCAGGTTTGATGCTCTGACTTAATTGCAATGGTAGCATAACAGCATCGTAAAGCAGAGCTGGAGTAAGCATTTCAGTCCTCAAGCCTGCTCCACCATTCAATATGATCATGGCTGATCTCATCTCAGCCTCAATAATAGATGAGCGCAGAGAGTATAAGGGGCTATGAAGTTACTGACTGTGATTCAATACTATTCTACTGAAGCTAAAAAAACACACAGAGCCTCATGGATCTCCAGTTTTGTATCGCTAGATTTTACAAATCTATGTAGCACAGTGGTAGTGCCACACCATATAAAATAGGGGATTCTCAGTGTGAAGACTCTACAAGAACTGGGCAGTGGTCACTCCTACTGACACCATGGGCAAATACATTTGTGACAGTTGGTGAGGATGAGGTCAAGTATATTTTTACCTCTTGTTAGTTCCCTTATCATGACATAGATCCAGTCTGGCAGTTATGTCCTTTAGAACCCAACCAGCTTGATCAGTAGTGCTGCTGCTGAGCTACCCTTGCTGGTGGACATTGAATCCCCAAACCAGAGCACACTTTATGCCCTGGTCTTTCTCTCTCTCAGTGCTTCCTTCAAGTGTTGTTCATTATGGAGGAATACTGATTCATTGGCTGAGGGAGGATGGTATGTGGTTACCAGCAGGAGGTTTCCTTACCCATGTTTGACCTGATGCCATTACGAATGGGCATGGGACTTCATGGGGTCTGCAATAAATGTTAAAACCTCGCAGGGCAACTGCAACTGTATCTCACTCTGCCAACACCTCTCGTGGATTTATCAAAGCACAGGAAATACTCAGGAGTGGTGATAGAACATAGAACTTTACAGCGCAGTAGAGGCCCTTCAGCCCGCGATATTTTGCCAACCTGTGAAATTAATCTGATGCCCATCTAACCTACACCATTCCATTATTATCCATATGTATGTCCAATGCCTGTTTAAATGCCCTTAATGTTGCCGAGTCTACTACAGTTGCAGGCAGGCCATGCCATCCCCCATTGTACTCTCTGAGTTAAGTAACTACCCCTAATATCTGTCCTAAATCTATCATCCCTCAATTTAAAGCTATGTTAGCCTTCGCCATCCGAGGAAAAAGGATCTCACTGTCCACCCTATCTAATCCTCTGATTATCTTATACGTCTTGATTAAGTCACCTCTCAACCTTCTTCTCTCCAATGAAAACAGCCTCTGTTCCCTCAGCCTTTCATCGTAAGACCTTCCTTCCATTCCAGGCAACATCCTAGTAAATCTCCTCTGAACCCTTTCCAAAGCTTCCACATCCTTCCTATAATGCAGTGACCAGAGCTGTATGCAATACTCCAGGTGCAGCCTTACCTGTGTCTTGTACAGCTGAAGCATGACCTCGTGGCTCTGAAACTCAATCCCCCCACCAATAAAGGCTAACGCACCATATGCCTTTTTAACAACCCTATCAACCTGGTGGCAACGTTCAGGGATTTATGTACCTGGACACCGAGATCTCTCTGCTCATCTACACTGGCATGAATTTTACCATTAAGGAGGAGAAAGTGAGGACTGCAGATGCTGGAGATCAGAGCTGAAAATGTGTTGCTGGAAAAGCGCAGCAGGTCAGGCAGCATCCAAGGAACAGGAGAATCGACGTTTCGGGCATGAGCCCTTCTTCAGGAATGAGGAAAGTGTGTCCAGCAGGTTAAGATAAAAGGTAGGGAGGAGGGACTTGGGGGAGGGGCGTTGGAAATGCGATAGGTGGAAGGAGGTCAAGGTGAGGGTGATAGGCCGGAGTGGGGTGGGGGCGGAGAGGTCAGGAAGAAGATTGCAGGTTAGGAAGGCAGTGCTGAGTTCAAGGGATTTGACTGAGACAAGGTGGGGGGAGGGGAAATGAGGAAACTGGAGAAATCTGAGTTCATCCCTTGTGGTTGGAGGGTTCCTAGGCGGAAGATGAGGCGCTCTTCCTCCAACCGTCGTGTTGCTATGGTCTGGCGATGGAAGAGTCCAAGGACCTGCATGTCCTTGGTGGAGTGGGAGGGGGAGTTGAAGCGTTGAGCCACGGGGTGGTTGGTTTGGTTGGTCCGGGTGGTCCAGGTGTTCTCTGAAACCCTCAACAACTTCTCTTTCCAATCCTCCCACTTCCTCCAAACCAAAGGAGTAGCCATGGGCCCCAGCTATGCCTGCCTCTTCATAGGATATGTGGAATAGTCCATCTTCCGCAGCTACACTGGCACCACCCCCCACCTTTTCCTCCGCTACATCGATGACTGTATCGGTGCTGCCTCGTGCTCCCACGAAGAGGTTGAACAGTTCATCCACTTTACCAACACCTTCCACCCCGACCTCAAATTCACCTGGACCGTCTCAGACTCCTCCCTCCCCTTCCTAGACCTTTCCATTTCTATCTTGGGCGACCGAATCAACACGGACATTTATTATAAACCGACCGACTCCCACAGTTACCTAGACTACACCTCATCCCACCCTGCCCCCTGTAAAAATGCCATCCCATATTCCCAATTCCTTGGTCTCCACCGCATCTGCTCCCAGGAGGACCAGTTCCAAAACCGTACAACCCAGATGGCCTCCTTCTTCAAGGACCGCAATTTCCCCCCAGACGTGATCGACAATGCCCTCCACCGCATCTCCTCCACTTCCCGCTCCTCCGTCCTTGAGCCTCGCCCCTCCAATCGCCACCAGGACAGAACCCCACTGGTCCTCACCGAACACCCCACCAACCTCCATGTACAGCGTATCATCCGCCGTCATTTCCGCCACCTCCAAACGGATATAATTCCCTCCCCTCCCCTATCAGCGTTCCGAAAAGACCAATCCCTCCGTGACTCCCTCGTCAGGTCCGCACCCCCCACCAACCCAACCTCCACTCCCGGCACCTTCCCCTGCAACTGTAAGAAATGCAAAACTTGCGCCCACACCTCCCCCCTTACTTCCCTCCAAGGCCCCAAGGGATCCTTCCATATCTGTCACACACCTGCACCTCCACACGCATCATTTATTGCATCAGCTGCACCCGATGTGGCCACCTCTATATTGGGGAGACAGGCCGCCTACTTGTGGAACATTTCAGAGAACACCTCTGGGACACCCGGACCAACCAACCCAACCACCCCGTGGCTCAACACTTCAACTCCCCCTCCCACTCCACCAAGGACATGCAGGTCCTTGGACTCTTCCATCGCCAGACCATAGCAACACGACGGTTGGAGGAAGAGCGCCTCATCTTCCGCCTAGGAACCCTCCAATCACAAGGGATGAACTCAGATTTCTCCAGTTTCCTCATTTCCCCTCCCCCCACCTTGTCTCAGTCAAATCCCTCGAACTCAGCACCGCCTTCCTAACCTGCAATCTTCTTCCTGACCTCTCCGCCCCCACCCCCACTCCGGCCTATCACCCTCACCTTGACCTCCTTCCACCTATCGCATTTCCAACACCCCTCCCCAAGTCCCTCCTCCCTTTTATCTTAGCCTGCTGGACACTCTTTCCTCATTCCTGAAGAAGGGCTCATGCCCGAAACGTCGATTCTCCTGCTCCTTGGATGCTGCCTGACCTGCTGCGCTTTTCCAGCAACACATTTTCAGCTCTGAATTTTACCATTAGCCCAGTACTTCTTGTTACTTCATCCGAAGTGAATTACCTCACACTTTTCCGCATTAAACTCCATTTGCCACTTCTCAGCCCAGGTCTGCAGTTTATTTATGCCCCTCTGTAACCCACCACATCCTTCAGCATTATCCACAACTCTGCCTACCTTAATGTCATCTGCAAATTTACTTACCCATCTTTCGACGCCCACATCCAGATCACTTATAAAAATGACAAACAGAAATGGCCCCAAAACAGATCCTTGTGGTACACCACTAGTAACTGAACTTCAGGATGAACACTTCTCATCTACCACCACCCCCTGTCTTCTTTCAGCTAGCCAATTTCTGATCCAAACTGCTAAATCACCCTCAATCCCAAAACTCCTTAGTTTGTGCAATAGCCTACCATGTGGAAACTTATCAAATACTTTACTGAAGTCCATATACACCACATCAACCGCCTTACCTTCATCCACCTGTTTTGTCACCTTCTTGAAGAAGTCAATGAGGTTAGTGAGGCATGACTTACCCTTCTCAAAACTGTGTTGACTATCCCTAATCAAATTATTCCTTTCCAGATGATTATAAATCCTATCTCTTATAACCTTTTCCAAGACCTTACGCACAATCGAAGACTCATTGGTCTATAATTTCCAGGGTTGTCCCGACTCCCATTCATAAACAAGGGGAAAACATTTGCTATCCTCCAGTCTTCTTACACTACTCCTGTCGACAATGGTAACATAAAGATCGAAGTCAAAGGCTCTGCAATCTCCTCCCTAGCTTCCCAGAGAATCTGAGGATAAATCCCAACATGCCCTATTTTCAGATCTTCCAAAATTGCTAAAACCTACTCTTTGTCAACCTCAATCCCAACTAATCTTGTAGTCTGTACCTCCATATTCTCACTAACATTGCCCTTTTCCAATGTGAATACTGATGAAGAGTATTCATTAAGCACTTCTTCTTTGTCCTCAGATTCCACACACAACTTTCCACTACTATCTTTGATTGGCTCTAATCTTATTCTAGTCATTCTTTTATTCCTAATAGACTTATAGAAGGCCTTAGGATTTTACATTGATCCTATCCAGCAACAACTTCTTATGTCCCCACCTGGCTCTTCTTAGCTCTCTATTTAGATCTTTTCTGGCTAACTTATAACTCTCAAGCCCCCTAACTGAGCCTTCACACCTCATCGTCACATAAGCCTTCTTCTTCCTCTTGACAAGAGCTTCAACTTCTTTCATAAACCATGGCTCCCTCTCTTGACAACTTCTCCCTGCCTGATAGGTATATACCTATCAAGGACCCGCAGTAGCTGTTCCTTGAATAAGCTCCATATTTCAAGAGTGTCCATCCCTGCAATTTCCTTCCCAATCCTATGCATCCTAAATCTTGTCTAATCACATCATAATTGTCTTTCCCCAGATATACCTCTTTCCCTGAGGTATATACCTATCCATGCCCATTGCTATTATAAGCATAACTGAATTATGGTCACTTTTTGCCAAAGTGCTCACCTACCTCCAAATCTAATATCTGGCCGGGATCATTACCCAATACCAAATCCAATACGGCATTGCCCCTTATTGGCCTGTCATCATACTGTGTCAGGAAACCCTCTTGCACACATTGAACAAAAACTGACCCATCTAAACTACTTGAAATATAGTATTCCTAATCAATAATAGGGGAAGTTAAAGTTCCCCTTAACAACTACCCTGTTACTCCCGCTCCTATCGAGAATCATCTTTGCTATCCTATCCTCTACATCCCTGGAACAATTCGGAGACCGATAGAAAACTCCCAACAGGGTGATCTCTCCTTTCCTGTTTCGAACCTCAGCCCAAACTACCTCAAACATTATCTCAGCTGCTGTAATACTACCCTTGATTAACCATGCCACAGGCCCGCCTCTTTTACCATCTTTTCTGTTCTTGCTGAAATATCTAAATCCTGGAAGCAGCAACAACCATTGCTGTCCCTCCTCTAGCCATGTCTCTGAAATGGCCACAACATCAAAATCCCAGATACCAAGCCATGCTGCAAGTTCACCCACCTTATTCCAGATGCTCCTGCCATTGAAGTACATGCATTTCAAAGCAACATCCTGATTGCCAGTGCCCTCTCATGACCTTATAAACCTATCCCTGACCTCACTACCCTCAACTTCCTGTACAGTGGAATTACAATTCAGGTTCCCATCCCTCTGCTGCATTAGTTAACACCCCACCACCACCCCCCACCCCCCGAAGAGCATTAGCAAATTCCCCCCCCCCCCCCCCCCCCCCCCCCCCAGAATATTGGTTCACCTTTGGTTCAGGTGAAGACCATCCTGTTTGTATAAGTCCCATCTTCCCCAGAAAGAATTCCAATTATCCAAGAATCCAAAGCCCTCCCTCCTGTACCATCCCTGCAGCCATGTGTTCAGCTCCACGCTCTCCCTGTTCCTCACTTCACTATCATGTAGCATGAGCAACAAACCAGAGATAACAACTCTGTTTGTTCTAGCTCTAAGCTTCCACCCTAGCTCCCTGAATTTCTGCCTTAGATTCCCACCTTTCTCCCGATCTATGTCGTTGGTGCCTATATGGACCACGACTTGGGACTGCTCCCCCGCTCCCTCAAGGGATTCCGAAAACACGATCAGAGACATCACAAACCCTGGCACCTGGGAGGGAACACACCCTCTCTCTCATTCCCACAAAACCTCCTATCTGCATCCTGAACTATGGAGTCCCCAATGACTAAACCTCTTATCCTGTTCCCCCTTCCCCTCTGAGCAGACTCTGCGCCAGAGACCTGTGCCCCATTGCTTACCCCTGGGAAGTCATCCCCCCTGAACAGTATCCAAAACAGTATACTTATTGTTGAGGGGAACCACCATAAGAGATCCTTGCACTTCTTGCCAGTTTCCTTTTCTACCCATCTACCTTTTCCATGTGACTGTGGAGTAACTACATCCCTGTAACACCTCTCAATCACCCCCTCTGCCTCCTCAATGATCCAAAGTTCAGCTCCTGTTCCCTAACATGGTTCTTGAGGAGCTGGAGTTGGGTGCACCTCCCACAAATGAAGTCAGCAGGGACACTAGAAATGACCGTTACCTCCCACATACTGCAGGAGGAACATCCCACCGCCCTAACCTCCATTCCCACTATTCTAAATTCCCAAATAGTCTGCCGGAAAAAAAACAAATGAAACACGAAAGAAAACACTTGTCACCTTACCAACTGATGCACCAAACTCTTTTATTTTGGTTAGAGGAGGAGGTTGGGAGGGAGACACTACCCGAGTAATGTTTCACGTGAAGCAATCGCCCAAATATGTGATCTTGTGACCTCTGCAACTGCGTCCAGGAACTGTAGAAAAACCAGAACTAAAAGAAATTTAAACCATATACTCACATATCCTGACAGGCTCCGCTGCTCCCTGGTGACCTCATGACCTCTCTGACTGCGTCCAGTAATGGAGGAGTCTGAGACATACATTAGAAGGTATTATTCTGTGACCATGTTATGATTGTTGCTGAGATAATCTATCGGACAACTTTCCCAATTTTGGTACGAAGGTCCCCAGCTGATTCTGAGGAGGATTTTTTGCAGAGCTGGCTAAGTGGGGTGTGCCTTTTCTTGTTTCCAAATCTGAGGCCTAGATGGTACCAGCTTGATCATGTGCTTTATTTTTCTTGTGATTTTTCATAGCAGTTTGATACGACTGAATGGCTCGCTAAGTGATTTCAGAGGGCAGTCAACCTAAATGATGTGGGTCTGCAGTCAAATACAGAACTGACTGGGGAAAGATGGAAGGTTTCCTTCCCTGAAGGACAACAATGAACCAGATGGGGTTTATTACAGTTCAACAATTTCATTTTAAACATTATTGACTTGAGCTTTCATTTCAGATTGCTGTAACAAAGGGGTATGAGGCCCCCTCCTGGTCACAATGACAAATTGCTGAGCAGCGTGTGTAAAGACGACAGAATATTAATAATTTTTGTAGCATTGGCAAAATAGCAAAATGTCTTACAGTATTTCACAGCATCATAGATGAATAAATTTAGACATGCAAGCAAACATTAGAAAAATGGATCTGGTTAAAGATGTAAGTGATAAAGATCATTTTAAAGGAGGATAGAGAGATAGAAAAAAAGAGAGCTGAGACCAGAACTAAGGGTCTCGAAACAGAAATGTGAGCCTCCAGTAATGATGTAACTAAATCTGGGTTTCCCAAGAAATTGGAATTGGATAAGTGCAGATATTTTAGAACATTTTAACGCTAAGGGAGACGTCAGGGCTAGGGGACAGTGAAGATATGAGGGGATTTGAAGAAAAGAAATTTAAACTGAGGTCTTTCCAGACCTCATGTACATCATTATACACACTCTGATATACCCCACACCACATACTATAATAATCTTTGATATAACAGACACCCCTCAATGTAACATTCCCCGTTATATTCCATTCCCCTCATTTTTTAACTCTCGGATGTACCCCACTCCCCTTACTGCAACACTCCCTGATATATCCAACACTCCACACTGTAACACTCTCTGATATTCCCCATACTTCTCAATATAATGCTCTCAGGTATACCCTACACCCCATAATGTAACACTGATATAATCCACATAACTCTCATCCACTACAACACTCTCTGATATGCCTCATACACCTCACTGTAACACTTGCTGATATACCCCACACCCCTCACTGTAACACTTTTTGATTTATCCCACACCCCTCACTGTAACACTCTCTGATATACCCAACATCCCTCATTTTATCAGTTTCTGATATATCCCTATGCCCCAACTGCAACACCCTCTGATATATCCCACACCCATAACTGTAACATTCACTGATATATCCAACACCCCTCACTGTAATATTCTCTGATATACCTTCCACCCATCACTGCAACACATGCTGATATATCCTGCACTTCTCAATGTAACACTCACTGATATATGCCACACCCCTCACTACAAAATTCTCTGGTATACCTCACATTCCCCACCATCACAGTCTCTGATATACCCCAGATCCCTCACTGTAACGGTCACTGATTTATCCCACACCTCTCAATGATATCCCCAAATCCTCGGATGGTGATGGCTAGCATGAGGGGATATATCTTTAAATTGAGGGGTGATAGATATAGGACAGATCTCGGAGGTAGTTTCGTTACTCAGAGTGTAGCAGAGGAATGCCCTGCCTGTAACAGTGGTAGACTCACCAACTTTAAGGGCATTTAAATGGTCATTTGATAAGCATAGGGATGAAAATGGAGTAGTGTAGGATAGATGGGCTTCAGATTGGTTACACAGGTTGGTGCAACAACTGCACTGTAATGTTCTATATTCTGTCACACTTTCTGTTGTATCCAACATCCCTCACTGTAACACTTACAGATATACTCCACACCCCTCACTGTAATTCCGAGAGACATATCCTACACCCCTTACTGTAAAATACACTGATATACCTCACATGTAATTTGATCCTTGTCTGAAACACGCTCTGTTAAGGATTTATTCATAATGATGAAGATGCTGGTCAAGCATTTTGTGCAGACTTTTTGCAAACTTACCAATTGGGAATGATACAGACCAAACCATGCTCCCTGAACACCCTTTCTGTTGGACAGCTGTTGTATAAAAGAACAAGATTAAGTTTGACAATCCTGTTGTTCACTGATAATGATTACTGATTTCTAGGTAAATACAATCAAACTCGTGTTTAATTTGACTCTCAGGGGCATTTGAACTCTTCCTGGTTGTTCAACCTGTCAAATCTGACCTGATGATTTTCCCCACATGAGCATTTGACCATAGTCCCAAGCATGTGCTTTAAGAATTTTGTCGGCTCATAGAATCATAGTGTTGAAGTAGGCCATTCGGTCCATCAAGTCCTCATTGATTCTCTGAAGAGCATCCCACCCAGACCCACCCCCCTCACTATCCTTGCAATCCTACCTTTCCCATGGCTAATCCACCTAACCTGCACATCTCTAGACACTATAGGCAATTTAAAATCAAGAGTGTGGTGCTTAAAAGCACAGCAGGTCAGGAGCATCCGAAGAGCAGGAGAATCAACGTTTTGGACGTATATAATTTCATATATAATATTTAATTTCGGTTACATCACACTGTAAATGTTTGCTAAAAATTTTGAGTTTTACGATCTTTTACTCCACAACCATCTGGTGAAGGAGCAGCGCTCCAAAAGCTACTGCTTCCAAATAAACCTGTTGGACTATAACCTGGTGTTGTGTGATTTTTAACTTCACAATTTTAAGGTTTGGGCAGCATGGTGACTCAATGGTTCATCTTACTGCTTCACAGCACCAGGGACCTGGGTTTGATTCCACCCTCCGGCGACTGTGTGCACATTCTCTCTGTGTGTGCATGGGTTCCCTCTGAGTGCTTCTGCATCCTCCCACAGTCCAAAGATATGCAGTTTCAGCAGATTGGCCATGCTAAATTGCTCACAATGTCCGTGGATGTACAAGCTCAGTGGATTAGCCGTGGGAAATGCAGGGTTACAGGGATAGGATAGGGGAGTGGATCTGCCTGAGATGCTCTTCTGAGCTTTGTGGACCAAATGGCCTGCTTCCACATTGTAAGGACTCCCTGATTTTCTTTCAACCTCAGTTAATGCAGAGTGTAGACATGGACTGAAAAGATCAGTAATAGTGAATTCCAAGGAATTTCATATTGAGCCGAAATGTTTTAAAGGACCCTCTCTGGTATCAATATTCACTCTCCCATATCCTGTAATACTGTCCTTCAGACCACAGTCACATTAATGTTTGTGAATTATTTATGGTCCTGTTTTGACAACGACTACGGTGGGAGATTGCAAATTAAGACCACATTCTGTTCAAATAATTTTTTTTTAGTCTAACTATCTTTAAAACATTTGTGATTATCTAAAATCTGTGTCCTTTTATTATTTTTGCAGTGAATCATTGCTTCAATCTATCATAGCTTATCATAATCTTGAGGATCTTGATCCCATCAGTCTCCTTTATTTTAATGAAAGAAAACACTCATTCACCTTCATATCTGTAAATGATACTACATTGGTGACACTTTCTTGAATCTTTCTGCAACTTCTGCTTTGCCTTTGCATCTTTTTCTATAAGGGGATAATTATGGCTCGAAAAGAACATTTTTGCTACCATTTAACTACTTAAATTCTTACTGTTTAGGACTATACTATTTAAACAGATCTATGTTGGTTGATCTGATGAACTGAGAAATTCAAAGTTAAGAGCTTCTGTTCTTTCCCCATACTCTTGGAATTTTTAACCTTCAACTATTTAACTAATTCCCTTTTGAAGGTTACTATTCAATTTTTCAGGTGGCACATTCCAGATACTAATCATTGTTTTAAGCACTGAATTTATTTTTCGTTTTTCCTAAAGAGAACAGTACTAATTCTTCAATCAATCCAAATAGCAGTAATTCCCTTATCACTAAAAGCATTCTAGTAAATCTCATATGAACTCTTTCCAAATCCTTCATTCCCTCCTTAAAATGTGAGGTGTAGAGACCATTGTTAATTTTCTCTTTTTTTCTCATTTTTTAATGCTTGGAACTGTGAGTTGAAGTTAAGAATGAACTTTGAACTTTGAACAGCAGCTTGCTTTTAAAAGAGAAGGGAATGAGGACAGGTGTTTCCTGCAGGGAACTGGCCTGGAAAGATAATGCGACTTAATTACTGATCTCAGGAAGTTGCAGTAGAACTGGCACTGAGTTATTTCAATGCTTAGGGCTGGCAGCTGGTTGGATGCTCAACTGATGAATCAAAGGAAAACCAGCTCTGACTGGGATAGCAGGAGGCAATTTGAGGTACGGGACGTCTGGAGATGAGGCTGCTTAGTTTTGCTGTCTCTCTCTCTCTCTCTATCTCTCTGTCTCTCTCTCTCTCTATCTCTATCTCCCTTGCCCTCTCCTCCCCTCTTTCTCTAGTTTCTCTCCAGTTAGCAAATTGTCAATCTTATTAACAACAAGTCAATGTTATTAATAAATAACAAAAATGGTAGTGATTCCAGTAGTGACCCCTGCAAATTCTGACTGCGTACCTTGCTCGGTTCTGAAGTAAGAATATTCATTGCAACTCTCTGTTTTACATTCCATGGTTCATTGTATCTCCATACAACTTTGTCCTTCTTATCCCACAAACTTTAATGTTGATAACAAGCTGTACTATGTGGTACTTTACCCAAGACCTCTTGGAAGATAATATGCGAAACATCAACTTTGCTGGCCTCGTCCATCTCTGTGCTACTTATTTTCCCTTCTCAGTGCTGACACTCCTGTATTCAACCAAAGTGGTTGCTAATACCCATGATCCTGCTCTTTTTCAAAGCTTTCCACCAACTGAAGTTAAACCGACTGACTTGGAATTGCAGAGTTCAGCCCCCTCCCCTTTTTGGAGCAAGGATTTTAACAATACATTGAGAATTCTCCAATCCTCTGCCACACCTCTCTGTCTAAGGGTAATTGGAAGGTTAAAGCCAGTACTTCCTCAATTCCATTTTTACTTCATGCAGCAATCTAGGATGCACATGCCATTCAGGCACAGTGACCATTCCATTGTAAATGCTGCCAGTAACTCTTCTTAGATTGTTCACATTAGATGACAACAGGAGGTGTGATTGACAATAAAGGGGAGGCACAAGGAAGGGAATGGGTAGCAAAAGAGGGATTGACAGTGAGGAAGAGAGAGACAATGGAAGGAGGGTGGATCATGGAGGCAGATGGATAGTGAGAGAGAGAAGGCTGGAGGGAATGGGATTGATAGATGGAGAGAGATGAACAGTCAAGAATAAATACAACTGAGTAATAGTAAACTCAATAATGAACTTGTTTTATCTTAATAGAACAAAGTAGACAAGACAAGATTCAATTTATATTTAAGATCGACAGAAAGGAAATGAAGCGAGTGAAAATAATATTTTAAAATCTGACTTTTTCAATGACATTGGATTTTAATTAATTAGTATAACCGTATCCATATTACAGCAAGTGGTCTCTAGTCTTGTTCGTAAATTTATGACTGCAATGTCAGCGTTTATTCCAATGTCAGTATGTAAGCTGGATATACACAAAGTAGTTCAGTATTGAGAGATACTTTTTTTCATGAACTTGTCAGCAGTCACTTTATAGGGTTAATTTGAGGTCCATGTTAGAAATCACGCTGCCTGGAAGCTATTACTGTGTTCTTATAAAATTCCCACGGGAGGAAATGCAGAATATATCATCTGAAATGATACTAAAATTCCCCTGAGACAGCACCATATCTCATCACTGGTAGTGATATTCCATTTTCTAAGTAATTATATTGAAAGCAGCATAGAGGCTGTTGCCTTAGAGATCAGACTGAGTGAAGGCCGCAGAGTACTGGCAGATGTAGACAATAAACAGAGAAACCCAAGCGAAGAGATAAATCCAGGATTTGGGGACATGTTTTGTTGCACCTTATTCAAAATTTTTCCCCTCATGGGATGTGAGCATTGCTGAAAAGGCTAGCATTGGTAGCGGTAGTGTGTGCCAGCTCCAAGATGCACTGCAGAAGTTCACCAAGTCTGCTTAGACAGCCCTTTCCAAACCCATGACCATCTACATTTAGACGGATTAGGTTGGTAGATACATTGGAACACCACCACCTGCATGCTCCCATCCAAGCTACTCACCATCCTGACTCGGAAATATATTGTCATTCCTCCACTGTCGCTGGAGAAAAATCCTGGAATACCCTCATTAATGGCATTGGAGGTACCTGTATGGATGGCAGTGGTATACAGAAGATGGCTCACCATTATCTTCTCAAGAGCAGTTATGGATGGGCAATCAATGCTGAATGTCCATACCCCATAAAAGAATACATTTTAAAGAAATTGCCTTAACAGGATGTTTGCCAAACCCCTTCGGAGGGCAATTATAAATCTAGCATCTTGGCTCAGAAGAGTCTGGATGGAGACACAGACCTTCTTCCCTTGTAGAGGGGTAATAGTAAAATAATTGAGCTTGTATGGTATCCTGGTCACATTTGTTTCCAGCCACGTTTTTAATTACAGATTTCAAACCAAATCAAACTCCCAAAATGCTAAGGTGGGATTTGACTTCGCTTCAACAGTATCGATTAGTCCAGCCCTCACAATTATAAGTTCAATGAATTACTCAATACTCTACTGAACTCGACATGTGGAAGCTCATTCTAGCATCGGGAGAGCAATAGGGAGCATGGAATATTGCTGATAATTAAACCAGGAATAGGGAAGTAGCTTCAAAAGAAATGCAGCAGTAAGTCTCTGATTGGAGAGTACTTTCACAGAGCTGGTCTGTGTGTGATAGGCCGGGTGCTGCAAAGCTGTTTTATTCACTCCCTGAGGGTCAACACGATCTGTTACACATACTGGCCTGCAGCCACACGCCTATTCCTTCCATCTTTTTTCAGGTAGGTCACTATATTGTCCCTGCCATTGTGAAGAGTAACCAGGAGTGTGGGAGATGTTCTGGAATGGAAAACAGATGCTGGCTCCAAGTACCTCCTGCTCTTCCTGAACTAGCAAGAGCTGCATTGGAGAGCTGCTTAGCCAAGCCATTGTCCTTAACTGGTGACCGTCCTTGCAATGTATTCACAGCACTGAAACAGACCCTTCGGTCCAACCAGTCCATGCCGAACATAATCCTAAACTAAACTAGTCCCACCTGTCCACTCCTGGCCCATATCACTCCAAACTTTTCTTATTCATGTACATATCTCAGCATCTTTTAAATGTTGTAATTGTACCCACATCCACCATTTCCTCAGGGTGTTCATTCCCCACACAAACCACCTTCTGTGTAAAAAAAAATTGTCCCTCATCTTTTTAAAATCTCTCTTCTCTCAACTTAAAAATGTGCCCCTTTGTGTTGAAATCCCCCAGCCTAAGGAAAGGACACCTACCATTAACCCTATCTATACCACTCATGAAACAATTCTTTGGTGACTGTTTTAAACATAACTGGCCTCTCACAGTTACACCTTCCCAACATCAAGAACATTGAGGGCTGTGAATTTTCCCACAAAAAAGGATCTGTGATAATGACAATATCTTTTTTTTAGATATTGATTGAGGGATAAATGTTGACAGGGAGTCTAGGAACTCACTGCTCTCCTTTGAATAGTACAGTAGAACCTTTTATATCCATTTGAGAGTGCAGCCATGCCCTTGGTTTGACCTCTAAATAACAGATGCCTCCTCTGACAATGCAACATACCTTCAGTACTGCGCAGGGTGTCAGCCAAGGTAATGTACTCAACTTATTGGCTGACCTTCTGACTGAAGAGGTGAGGGAGCTGCTCACTGAACCAGAGCCAATACTCCAATAAAGCTAAACTGATTAAACCGGGCAGAGTCTGCAGTGCAGTCGACACACTCAGTCAGTGGAAGTAATGTGTTGCATTGACCAAAGGCATTGAGATGATCTCACTGCAGGTGAGTATTATAATGTGAGAGTGAAGATAATGAGAGTAGAAGTCGCTCCAGCACAGTGGTGTGAACAATATCACGTGTGTTGCATGTCAGGCACTTGCTTGATAGTCAGTAAAACTAAAGCACAGAGTATTAGGTTATGAATATAATGGGAACCCTATTCAATACCAGCCACTGTAAGTTGTCACCGAATCAGATTATAGAATTAATAGTGCAGTGCAGATACAGGCTATTGAGTCTGCATTGACCCTCTGAAGAGCATCTCACCCAGACTCATACCCTATCCCAGTAGCCCTGCATTTACCATGTCAAACCCACCCAGCCAACACACTCCTGAAACCTACAGGTCAATTTAGCACAGCCAATCCACCTAACCCTCACGTCTTTGGGCTGTGGGAGGAAACCGGAGCACATATCGGACCAACAGATACACGTCGGATGCCATATCACTTGTCCATTACTCCTCCCTAGAACATCTTGACACCAAGAACAGCTGCACAAGAATCCTACTCATCGATTGCAGTTCAGCCTTCAACACTATTATCCCCTCAAGACTGATGACTAAACTTAGTGATCGCAGACTAAGCCCCACTCTCTGCAACTGGATCCTCAGTTTCCTGACCTACAGGCCACAATCAGTGAAGATTGGAGACAATATTTCATCCTCACTAACACTGGAGCTCCCCAGAGGGCGTACTCAGCCCCTACTGTACTCACTGTATACCCATGACTGCGTCACCAAATACCAGACTAATCCCATTTACAGGTTCGCTGATGACACCACCATAGTCGGTCGAATCTCAGATGGCGATGAAACAGACTACAGACGGGAGGTGGAAGACCCAGAAAAATGGTGCACTTAGAACAACCTAGCTCTCAGTGCCGGCAAAACCAAGGAACTCATTATTGACTTTTGGCGGGATGTTACTCATGTCCCCCTACATATTAATAGCACAGAGATGGAATGAGTGGAGAGTGTCAAGCTCCTGGGAGTGGTCATCCACTACAAGCTTTCTTGGACTCTTCATGTGAACGCACTGGTTACAAATACCCAACAATGTCTCTTCTTCCTCAGGCAGCTGAGGAGATTTGGCATGACAGCGAATACCTTTGCCAACTTTTATAGGTGCGCTATCGAAAGCATTCTGTCTGGATGTATCACTAATTGATAGGGCAACTGTACCATTCAAGACCGGAGACAGTTACAGAGAGTGGTGAACTCGGCCCAGACAATCACAAAGGCCAACCTCTCATCTATAGAAACCATCTATCAGGCCCGCTGTCGAGGAAAGGCCACCAGCATTCTCAAAGATCTATCCCACCCTGGCAATGTTTTTCTACAGCCTCTACCAACAGGGAAAAGGTACAGAAGCCTGAACACACGCACCAGCCAGTTTCGTAACAGTTTCTACCCTACTGTTGTTGTTAGAATACTGAATGGACTCACAAACTCTTAACATTCGCCTGTACCTGTGTTTTTATTTTTGCTGCTGTTTACCTATTACTTACTATCTATGCTACTTAACTCTGTGATCTGCCTGTATTGCTTGCAAGACAAAGCTTTTCACTGTGCCTCAGTAAACGTGACAATAAATTCAATTCAATCACCTGAAAGAAACCCATCCAGACGCAGGGAGAACGTGCAAACTCCACACAGTCACCCAAGGCTGGAATTGAACCGAGCTCCCTGTCTCTGTGAGGCAGCAGTGCTAACCACTATGCCACCGTGTAGCCCATTTTAAAAAAAAGGAATGCTTCATGAATTTGTGTGTTGTCCTTGATTCCTCCCCGTGATGTTGCGATTTTATTTTGTTGCACAGATCTCAAGAAGGCTCTGTGTAAGACAGCTAGATGACACCATCGAATGTGACACTTTACTGCAAAAAGTCTCCACCCCCGTTTCATTTACTCAGTTAGTTTGGTCATTCTATTCAGTTCCATGTAATGCGTCTCCCTGTTTAGTCAGCCATGTGTATAATACAATGCAATAGCAATCTCAGTACATATAAAATGCAAACTAAGTTAGAGATATCATGTGTCTGTTCATAGTGTTGTTTTTGAACATTAAAACACTTGTCTCAACAAGAACCCAGTCTTCATGGTCCATGTTACATAGTCTTCAATATTGAAAAGCACATTGCATCAGCTTGCTCATTAAAGGTCAGCGGAAATTAACCGCTTAAAAGAAAGAGGTTTAATTATTTTCCTATGGGACTATCTGATCTCTCCTACACTTGCCCCAAACTCTGCACCCTTGCAAATTAAATCAAATATGCAAGGTTTTCACTTGTTTCTGAGCTGACACAGCAGTGAGAATGGTAAGACTTATTTCATTGCCATAAAATAAGTAGAGAAACAATTGGACAAGTCCTATTGGCGCTGATCAGAGATTCTGTGGAAGTTGCAGCTGAAATGAAGGCTTATACAGTTAATGGTAGAGACCTGGATAGTGGCGTTGAATAGGGAGACCTAGGGGTTCAGGTACATAATTCTTTGAAAGTTGCATCACAGGTAGACATGGGTGGTTAAGAAAGCATTTAGCACCCTTGCCTTCATTGCTCAGACCATTGAGTTGAGAAGTTGGGATGTCATGTTGACATTGTACAGAATGTGGGTGCGGCCACTTTTGGAGTACTATGTACAGTTCAGGTCGCCCTGCTATAGGAAGGATATAACCAAATTGGAAAGGGTTCAGAAAAGATTTACCAGGAAGTTGCTGGGACAAGAGGGTTTGTGTTATAAGGAGAAGCTGGATGGGCTGGGACTTTTTTTATGGAGTGTAGGATGTTGAGACGTCACCTTATAGAGGTTTATAAAATCATGAGAGGCACAGATAAGGTGAATAACAAAGGTTTTTTTTCCCCTAGTGTGGGTGAGTTCAAAGCAAGGCGGGCATTTTTTTAACATTAGAGGAGAAAGATTTAAAATGGATCTGAGGGGAAACTTTTTCACACAGTGGGTGTTCATATGTGGAATGAACTGCCAGAGAAAGTGGTAATTGCAGGTACAGTTACAACATTTGAAAGATATTGGACAAATACCTGATTAGGAAAGGCTTAGAGGGAGATGAATCAACCACAGACAGGTGGGACTAGTTTAATTTAAGAAGCTTGGTCAACATGAGCTAGTTGGACTTAGGGGTCTGTTTCCATGCTGTCAGATTCTATGACTCTGTGACCATATTGGACTCTGGTGTCTTCTAGTGGGTTATTGTTGTGGGTATGGTATCTCATTGTTCCTTAAGGGCAAGATTATCATTTAAGCAAAGTAAGCACCATGCTGAGAATTGGCTTTGACCAAGTTGCAATCCAAGTAAAAACAATATAACTGTAAATTTAAAGCAGGAGCAAATCTTCATATCTTGTGAACGGGCTGTCAAAATAGATTTGCTTCTGATAAAGGATCACAGAACCCAAAACATTAACTCTATTTCCCTCTCCACAGATTCTACCAAATCTGCTGAGTTTCTCCAGCACTTTCTGCTTTTGCTATTGACACTCTTTCAGTTTCTGTTCAGAGATTAAGCATTTTTCTACATCACGTTTGTGTAATTATAGTGAAATATATTTTAAAAGAAAGCCATACATTCTTTAAAATGGCGTCAAATCCCAGAAGTCACATGACTGTTTGTCATTTTCACTTTCTATTGGATATACACTGTGCTTGTCTCAAGAAGAAACCACAACAGATCTTTTTGGAAATTCAATCGACATTTCCAGTGTTAAAGAGAACATCTTAACAATGGTTTCGCTGGAGACATGGATAGCTGTTTCTAACTCAAGACAACCTCAGAATGAGAACCATTTCCCATATTAAATGGGGATAGTGACCTGATTCCGGGATTCCCAAACCTATTCCTGGCTTTCTGCTGTTTGGGGGTCCCTTTTAAGAGCCTGTGCTAATTTGGGTGGTGAGTCCACACCCAGCACTCCTGATCGGAGTGGCTCCAATCTAGAGGTAGAGTCTGACCAACTCCCCTGTCAGTGTCAACCAATCAGACTACTTGCAAAGAGTAGTGGTTCATGGTTAGATAGAGTGGTCATGAACCATAGTCTGCTCAAGGAAATCTTTTGAAATGTAAGTTTAATATGCCTTCTATTCCAAGAAATGCCCCCAGAATACACCCTTTTGTCCCCTTATCCCCCCCCCCCCCCCCTGCTGAGGCATGCATAATTTGGAGATGCCGGTGTTGGACTGGGGTGTACAAAGTTAAAAATCACACAACACCGGATTATAGTCCTGATGAAGGGGCGTCGCTCCGAAAGCTAGTGTGCTTCCAATTAAATCTGTTGGACTATAACCTTGTGTTGTGTGATTTTTAACTTTAGGCATGCATCGACCACCACCATAGCATGCAGCTATGGCACATCCATGCTCATTTACCCACGGTACACTGTATCTATGCATTGAACACTATGGTGATAGTTGATTGTGTAAAAAGACCTCCTTAAAAAAAGATCCATTCAAAACTTACCACTATGTTGATGCCAGATTTTTAAAGAAAAACTGCATCCACTCAATAAAAGTTTCAATCATCCAAACCCTTCAAATTATATATTCTTGACTGAGAGTCTTTTACTTTATTTCATATCCAGCAGTGCTGTGACTCACAGCTAAATTTTCTTTTCCCATCACCAAATTACCTGTGGTATTTTTGCATTTATTAACCACCACCAGTAAATCACCATATCTTTCAAATGAATAATTTAGGTGCATTGCCCATTAAGGGATGATACAAACCATCAAAGGTGAGAGAGAGAGGTAAAGTGAGGGGGAACGAGGCTGGAATTGGAATTGGATTGACTGAGAAATCTAGACAACCAGAAAGCTGTTAAAATACCTGACCCTGACAGCTCTGGCTCTGTTTGCAATCAATATCACACTACTTGGTTACACAATGCGGCACGGTGGCACAGTGGTTAGCACTGCTGCCTCACAGCACTGGAGACCGGGGTTCAATTCCTGCGTCAGGTGACTGTCTGTGTGGAGTTTGCACATTCTCCCTGTGTCTGCGTGGGTTTCCTTTGGGTGCTCTGGTTTCCTCCTGCAGGTTAGGTGAATTGGCCATGCTAAATTGCTTGTAGTGTTAGGTAAAGGGGTAAATGTAGGGGAATCGGTGGGTTGGTGTGGATGTATTGGGCCGAAGGTCTTGTTTCCACACTGTAAGTAATCTAATGCAAGTGCATTGTCCTTTCAGGTATTAGGGGTTCATATATTGGCATTAATATTAGGCTGCAGGGAATAGAGTTTTATTTTTAAAATATAATGTTTTGTGCATTGTAGGAAACTTGTGAATCAATCCTTTAAGGGACTTATTCTAAGAATAGCTACTGACGATTTTTTTAAAATTCACTCTTGGGATTGTCGTTTGGGCCAATATTTATTGTCCATTCCTAATTGCCTTTGGGAAGTTGCTGGTGGGGAACTGTGCCATAATGACATCTGATTATGCAAAACTGGATCCTGAATTGTAGCATTCCTGAGAGACCACCAGCCCCAGTGAAGTTCAACAATACCTGTCAATGTTTATTCACTTGTGTGTAGATTTAGGGCAGAAATCTAGCAGAGGGGGGAATGTGGATAGCATGCCAGGCTCAGAAAATGTCCCTACCAGGGCCACGATGCACTGCAGGGGCTAAATTGATGGGTAGTCAGACTCTCACTAAGGAGGACAGTCCATAGCCTGGAGCTGCCAGACAGTATGATCCTCAACAGCACCAAAGCTTTATAGTGGGCACTACTGAGTGTAAACAGGCAGGTCTAGAGAGGAGCTCCCATGGATTCCAAAGAGAGTAAATCGAGAGGCACAGCGAGAGAGGTTCTTGGAACCTCAGGGGTTGGTCGTGTTGATGGGGCTTGGGGTTGGAATTTGTAGGATGGGCGGTCCAGAAGGAGGTGGGCTGGTACCTTCTTGGAGGAGCGGGGGTATCGCAGGTAAAAATGGGCACCGTCTGAGGATAGCAAACCCCAACTCATCATTTAAACACTTTTTAAACAAGGATGCCCACTCCTTCCTGCGTGCCCACTCAATCATTTTATAAGGCAGGCGGCTTTTAACAAGCTCAATTCAACCTCCAATAGCCATTTACTTCCATATGCTGGGCGAGGTGCTGATTTCACCCTCTATATTATGGGGAAGTGAGTTCAGCAGATGAGTAGAAAGGCGATGGGCTAACCAGCTGACCGAGTTGACATGCCCACTGCCACAAACCAGCAGGTGGCATTTAGCATCTAGCCTGTGATCTTGCTACAGTTTTCGAGCTGCAAATGTTCTTTTGATTAATTTTGAATTCTTGCAGTCTCCTCTGTATGTCTTTAATACAGGCATTCAGCTTCTAATCTAATATAACTTCTTAGGTTTTGTTTATAAGCTGGAAGCCAGAATGCCTTCAGGTCTCTAGGCACCGTTTTTAATGGCTTTTAATATTTTCAACCTCTTTATAATACTTTATTCTTGCAGTAATGATTGACTGTAGATGATACAACAGAGCATGTGCTTAGTATAAAAGCTATTGTGGGACCTGCAAATGTCTGTGTGAGCATCAATAAATGGCGTCAAAATGCACGAGATCATTTATCACTGATCTCCACTGGATTCTTGATTAAATTGCCTTCTGTTCCACAGGTCTGAGCCTGTTATTAGTAATGTCAGGCCTTACTCTTAATTGTGCTACCACATTTCATGGTTTTATACCTCCCTAACTTCCTGGAACCCATCAACTCCTTTGAGAGTTCTGTGTTTCTCTTATTCTAGCTTTTTGCACAGCCCTGGTTTAATATAGTTTATCATTAATAGCTGTACATTTTTCTCTGGAGTCCTTAAACTATCTGGAATGTCCCAGATTTTTCTTTACTCTCCATTTCCCTCTTTTCCTTTCCATCTCTCTTGTTTCCTCCCTATATCTCTCCCCTCCTCTTTCTCTCTCTCTCTCTCTCTCTCTCCTTTAATGATGTCCCTTGCAAAGTTATTGGTTTGGTTAAGTTTTTGTTTATGTGCCATAATACCCCAATTACACTTCACTGCTAAATTATTCTCTGCTAATCTTCCTGAAAAGCACCTTAGCACATTTTACTTTATTCAGGTTCAGCAGAAATATGAATTAACTTTCACGAGGGACAATGATTCAGAGCAATTAGTTGGCCTTTAAAGCTCAATGGTAAAGTTTTTACGGACACACTCCTTTCCTAGCCAAACCTGACTCAAAAATCTGAATAACACAGCCTTGAATATATTCAATGATTTAGCCTCGGCTGCTTTCTTAGGAAGAGAATGCCAAACACTAACAGCCCTCTGAGAGAGAAAATTCTTCCTCAACTCTTCTCTGAGAGAGAAAACTTAGTTTGCGATACCCAGATGATGAAAGACTGTCTCAGCACCAAATGTTTCAATAAAATAACCTCTCGTATTTCTAAATTTATCAAAGTGTAGGTTACAGTTATTTCGTTAGTTTGCTCAGTTGAACATGCATCATTTGCTATTACTTTGTTGCCTGCTTGTTAGCCGATTTTATATCTAACATATCACCTCCAACACTACGAACTCTTACCTTGTGTAGTAACCTTCATGTGGAAGTTTATCAAATGTCCTTTGCAAATCCAAATATGCTACAACTGCTTGTTCCCCTGTATCCATCTGCCAGTTACAATCCTCAAAGAACTTCAATAAAATTTGTCAAAAATGAATCCCTCCCACATTTCCCTTCCTTTGACTCTGCTGGTTATATTATTGTTCTCTCAATGTCCTGCTGCTACCAAGTTAATGAGGGATTCTAACATTTCCTATGACAAATATTAGGCTATCAGCTTCCTGTCTGCCTCGTTCCTTGAATGGAAATGCTGCATCTGTAGATCTGACAGGATCCTTCCAAAGTCTAGAGAATTTTGGAACATCATAGCCTGTGTCTCCATTCTCTCAGCAGTTACTTCTTTTCAAGCCCTAGAATGCAGGCCATCAGGACAGTTGTCAGCCTTAACTCCCATTAGTTTTCCCAGTACTGTTTCACTAATGATCATGCGTGTTTTATGTTATTCTTTCCATTTTCTGCCTTGATTTTGTTAAGATATTTTCTGTGCCTTTTACTGTGAAGACAGATACAAATAACTTGTTCAAAGTCTCTGACATTTCCTTGTTTCTCTTGTTAATTCGAAATCTCATTGTATAAGAGACCTATGCTTACTTTAGCTGCTCACTTCCTTTATATATCTGTGCACATAAGTAAGTCTCCGTTGCCTCTAAAATGCTTTTCCTCTGGACCCTCTGTAAAGACAGTAAAGCATTTTGGGACATGATGAAATTATGAATGACTCTTATAGAAATCTAAATTGTCTCTTTTCCTCTTTCCAATATTGACTCATGTATAAAATTGCTCAAACATTATTGTGAATTTTCACAGAAATTGATAAACTTTCACAGGAGTAAATGTTGATGGGAAATTTGCCAGTAAAACAATGAATGGTTTCTTTTTACTTGAGTAATACCAACAATATTCAACACTGAATGGTTCAGTTTTACTCCTGAACTAGCCAGAGGGCCTTAACTCCTCAACATCTCTAACTCCACTGCAAGGACACATAAAAGTAAGAGATTGAGAGGTGACCTTATAGAGGTTTGTAAAACCATGATAGTATAGATGGGGTTGATGGAAGCTGTCTTTTCCCTAGGATGGGGGGGATTTCAAGAAAAGGAAGCACATTTTTAAGGTGAGAGGAGAGAGTTTTTAAAAAGACATGAGGGGTACATTTTTTACACAGAGGGTGGTTCACACGTGGAATGAACCTCCTGAGAATGTGGTGTTTGTGGGCATAGTTACAACGTTTAAAACACACTTGGATAAGTACATGAATCGGAAATGTTCAGAAGGATACAGGCCAGGAGCAGGCAGGTGGGATTAGTTTAGTTTGGGGCTATGTTTGCCATGGACTGGTTGGACCAAAGGATCTGTTTCTCTGTGTGTATGACTCTATAACTCTATGAAGTTAGTGGAGATTGGGATTGGCCACTAAGAGACAGCCACTGATAACCATGACCTCTGGAGACTGAATGTTTGAAGGGCTTTGGAAGAGGAGATCAGAAGCAAAAAGCTCAACTGGCCAAAGCTGAGGATCATGCATCTTCACAGCCCACTGTCTCCCTCTGGAAATAAATGCAGCAGTGGGTCTCCTCACACACACCAGTTAATGCTTAACATCATTTAACCACCACAAAGCATTGCTTGATGAGATAGAAGCTACTGAGTCCAATAAAGAAAGAAATTCACAAACAGTGTCAACAACGAATTTATTACAGCTTGTTAGCACATGCTTATTCTGAGCGTACTGATTTTCAAAGAACACAATGTCTCCTTTCCTTACAAGTACCAGACCTGATGTGCTCTTTTCATTCTTCTCCTGACTTCACCCAGTGCTCTTCCCTTTCAGAATTTGTTTCTACACCACTCTAATGCCTGCTTTATTCTTTATGTGGTCTTTTCCTTCGTCCAATTGTTCTCATCTCTATCCCTCCGGTTGCTATAAGAAGATTGCGAAGGAGCAGCTGCTTTACAATAACCTTTTGATATTCCAATTCTTATCAGTAACAGCCTTCAGTGATCAGGCTTCGACTATGCAGGCATAATGTATTATTCACCACATGGCAGTTTGATTAAACACGCACACTCTCTTGCATTAATATATTCTGTTTTATGTGCTAAACTATCTTAAACATTCTAATTCCACCTCTCTTAACCATTATTTAAAATCCCAAGGTGTCTCATAGCTTCCTCTTCGAACCCAATTCCAGCAACTTTATCTTTTTTTGGAAACTGCATGGTTTTGTTTGATATATGGCTCAGCATTTAATGGAGACCTTGACACCACTAGCAATTGCAGTTGTAAGGAACTCGTCAATCTTCAAACAATCTTCTCAAAGACAATGAGGGATGGGCAGCAAATGCTGACCTTGTCAACAATGAAAGAATATTTTTTGAAAACACTCTCCATTTTAATAAAGCAGAAATTAACATCTAGGAAAGTTAATATAAAACTGCATTACAGCAAAGTTTTATTACTAGTAACACGAGAGTTGGTTAGGATGCATGTCCAAATCTAGGGGCGTTAAGAGATAACGCAGACTTTATATGTCTCTTGCAAAGTTTCATGGCACAGAACACCACAGTTCACCTTATCATCACCATACCATTTCAAATCTAATGCTGATCTTGCAATTTATGCATCTTCTTTACAGCTGTAACTGTGTAGCACAGATACAACAGGCTGAAAGATCTGCTTTTGGGCTGCAAATTTGGCTGATCTCTCCAATAATGAGATGGACTCAGGCATTATTTAGTGGGCTATCTTTGGAGAAATCAAAGTCCTTGTAAAGAAAAAGTGATTCAACAAATTGTGTTAATGAGCAGGGGTAATGGGAGTATTTGAATTCTTTTTGCAAGACATAAATAAAGCTCCCCAGGGTTCATGACGGAGTTAAAATGGTAGGTTATAGAGTAAGGTATAAACGGGACACTCACAGAAGCAAATGGGATTATTTTCTAAAATCATTTTCTTAGTGAATCACAATAAATTAACTGGGTTGGGTTCAAGAAAGGTATCAGGTAAGAAAGGGCTTTCAAGTGAAAATCATGAAAACGTAGATAAGAATAGCAAATTGATTGATTTCTCCTTAAGATGTTTTTTCCCTTGCTTAGGAACCTTTTAAGATAAATGTTTTTGATAGTCTGATCCAAGACAACCAGAAGGGGAGGTGAGATAAAGATCTGCAAACATTATATGCCATACTCACCCCCAACCCTTGATATACTGAATTGAATTGCTGTGTGTGTGAGAGAGTGTGTGTGTGAGTGTGTATGTGTGTGAGTGTGTGTGTGTGTGTGTATGTGTGTGAATTTGTTGTTGCAGCCAAATGTGAGGAAGCACAAACAAGTCCGTGGGAAACATACATCAAATGGGACAGAACAATACCAGTCCAATAGTCCTGGGGCAGGGCAGAGTTGAAACAATGGACCTCACTCTCCTGGTTTATGAGGCAATACCTACCTTTGTTCAGGTCAGGCATGTTATACAACTACAAATTAACTTCTCATTCCCAATACCGTTGTTTATTGTTTAGCTCTTGTGTAGCAGAATGTCTAAGGTTTTCTGATGTTGTTGCCATAAAATATGAGTCATTGTAGCTTGCAGCTTAGCAACTATGCTATGCACTCCTGTCTTTAGTTCTCTAGCATCCAATGTGAGGACAGCGGAAAAGCTGAACAAGACTATTGTTAAATACGGGCTGACTGGGGTATACTCAGAAGAAATGTAGAGTTTACCGCACTGATATGAAATGACGGAGGACAGAACACTTGTGGAGATGATCTGAAAAATTGTATACGACTAGCATTTATACCATGACTTTATTTTAATAAAATGCTCCGTGATGCTTAACAAAAATAAATCAAACGTTTGCCACAGAATGTGCAGGTTATAGAGCCATAGAGATGTACAGCACAGAAACGGACCCCTCAGTCCAATTCGTCCAAACCAACCAGATATCCCAACCTAATTTAGTCCCATTTATCAGCATTTGGCCCATATCCCTCTAAACCCTTCCTATTCATTTACCCATCCAGATGCCTTTCAAATGTTGTAATTGTACCAACCTCCACCACTTCCTCTGGCAGCTCATTCTATACACACACCAGACTCTGCATGAAATAATTGCCTCTTAGGTCCCTTTTAACTCTTTCCCCTCCCACCCTCAACCTATGCCCCCTTGTTGTGGACTCCCCTAACACAGGGAAAAGACCTTGACTGTTCACCCTGTCCAAGCCCCTGATGAAGTTATAAACTTCTATAAGGTCACTCCCCTCAGCCTCCAACGCTCCAGGGAAAACAGCCCCAGCCTATTCAGCCTCTCCCTTACATCTTTGTAAATCTTTTTCTAAATACTTTTAAATTTAACAACAGAATTGAATGTAGTATTCCAAAAGTGGTCAAGCAATGTTCTGTACAGCCGCAACATGACCTGCTAACTGCTAAACTCAATGCACTGACCAAACGCCTTCTTCACTATCCTGTCTACCTGCAACTCCTCTTTCAAGGAACAATGAACCTGCACGCCAAGTTCTCTTTATTTTGCAACTCATCCTGGGACCTTACCATTAAGTGTATAAGTCCTGCCCTGATTTGCCCTACCAAAATGTAGCATCTCGAATTTATCTAGATTAAACTTCATTGGCCACTCTTTGGCCCATCAGCAAATCTGATCAAGGTCTTGTCGTAATCTGAGGCAACCTTCTTCGCTGTCCACTACACAACCAATTTTATTGTCATCCGCAAACTTACTAACCACACCTCCCAAATTCACAATCACATCATCAAATACTTTATTAAAGAGCTGGACTTCTAAAAACTTTAAAGGAGGAGAAAAGAGTTAGTGAGGTGGAGGAATTTAAGGATTGAATTCAAGAACTTAAAGCTCGGGAATGGCTGTCAGTGTTGATGAGAAAGGAGTTGGGAATGTCTGAGGGGCCATAACTAGAGTGTGAAATTCCCAGAAATAAGGATCTGGACAGAGACAAACTTTGCAGAATACATCACTCTTGTAATCTTTTCCAGCATTTAAACATCTATTATTTCATCATAATTTTAATTGAGCATCTTACATCACCATGAATATTCAAAACACAGTAGCAGGTTTCTTTGAAACTTTTCTGCATTTCATTTTAGCTCATACTCCAATGTTCACGTTTAAGAACCTATCACACTGCACTTTGTAGCACCATTTACCCACATATCTCTTGAAGAAAACTATCCTCAGAACAATTCCATTTGTTTTTCTTTCAGTTATTGAAACTTTGTGTGTCGAGAATATGCATTAAACAAAATAAACATTTTAAAACCCCTATATTCCTGGTAATAATATGTTATTTTATTGAATTGTGTTTTAAGAGTTCGAATGCCTTTTATTTGAGGGACTAAAACTTTCTAACCAACTGGGTCTGGACTGCATAATAGCTGAAAAGAAATATCAGCATTGTTGCCAAGATCAGCAATTGTCTTACTCACTGATTGATTTGCTAAGCCACTGCAGAAGGCAGTTCAGATGGGATAGGACAGTCTGTCTTTCTGTGTTGTGTGGGTGAGACTGCCTGTGTTTCTGGGTTTTATGGTTGACACAGTCTGGCTTTCATTATTGTGTGATTCACACAGCAAGTGTTTTTGTGATGCGTGGGTAAGACTATATTCATTTTTGTTGCACTTGTTAGGATGCTGTTTGTTTCTGCGATGTTTGGGTGAGGCAATCTGTGTGTCTATGTAGTGATTGTGAGGCTGCCTTTCTGTTTTGAGTGTGTGTGTGTGTGTGTGTGTGTGTGACAGTCTGTGTTTTCATGCTGTATGCATGAGGCAGCCTGTATTTCCTTGTGTGTAAGACTGCTGGTGTTTCTGTGTTGTGTGAAGAGATATTCTGTGTTGCAATGCTGTGTGGGTGAGATTGTCTGTGTTTTGTGGTTAAGTCTGCCTGTGTTTCTGTATTGTGCAAATTGGACAGTCTGTGCTCTTGTGTGATGTAAGTGAGAAACCCTCTGTTTCTGGGTTGTGTTGTTTTTCTCTGTTGTGTGCTTGACAGTGTGTATTTCTGTGTTTTAGTATTTTAGTCTGTGTTTTTATATTGTTTGAGTGAGTTAGCCTATGTTTCTGTGTCGTATGGTTGAGTTAAATTGTATTTTTGTGTTCTGTTTGTGTGTTAGCCTGTGTTTTTGTGTTGTGTGGGTCAGACAGTCTGTATTTCTATGTTTTGTGGGTGGGACAGCCTCTGTTTCTCTGTTGCTAGGTCCTGACACCTTGTAGCTCTACCTAGCACTTTATTAGCCATTCAAGGGTGGGTTGAGGCAGAGGGAGAACTTAGAGTGACCAGGTTGATACCCAGTGACAGAAGAATCCGACTTGGTGAGAGACTTTCCATCAAGGTCTCACAGATGGAGCTGCCATCATTCCTCAGGCTGCTTCCCCTAGTTCTTGTCGTGAGGAGTAAGTTGAAATACTCAGTCTACTTCCTTGTTTCTCATGTTATTGATGAATTACTCCTTACAGTGACACCCTGTGTGTTTACATGGAATATCTGAAGAAGAACCCTACCTTCCCTGGGTAGCTATTTATTGTTCCTCTTCATTATTGTTCATCTTTATTCTGCTGAAGTGCCTGTGCAAATGTGGGACTCTGCTTAAATGTGGATTTACGTTATTCTTCGCAGGTTTGTGTTTGTATATGTGAGCGTGTCTGGTTGATCGTGTATGTGTGTCTTTGTGCATAAGTGTAATTATACATGTGGGGTCTGTGCGTAAGTCTCAGTATGTGCATGTGTGCGTGTCTCTGAGGGACTGCCTGAATGTGTCTGGGTGAGTGTGTGAATGTGTGAGCATGTGTCTGACTGTGAACGTTGTGTGTTTGTGAGTGTGTGTACGTGAGTCCATATTTGTCACTGTTTGCCTTGCTATTAGTTTGTGTATCCCTTCTCTCTCTCGCTCTCTCTATCCATCTATCTATTTCTGTTGGCCTAATAATGTACAACTCCAAAATACAGAGCTGCCCTGTTCCCACTGGTTCCACATTTTATTAAACCCTGCACTTGTAACAGTGTCTGTCCTCAGAACTGTGTCATTCTATCCCAAACTCAACAGGTCAGAATAAAAACTGCAGTGAGGTTTGAAAGGACTTAAATTCTCTCACTCACTCCCTGCCATTATGCTCAATTCAGCTCTTTGTAATGTCCTGATGATTGATTGCGATCTGTTTCTCATGTTCTGTTTCAGATAACGTCAGTGACGGAGGCGAAATCAGTAAGTCTTTTAACAAGTAACTTGCTTTCAGGTTGGGCAGATTTGGAGTTGGAGGGAGGAAATGAAAGAGGACAGTGAGGGAGGTTGAAAAGGAGACTGAGGGATGGGGTAGATTGCTGCCTCTTTGAGACATTGTGGGATGGTGAGTTGGGAACATCGGAACATAGGGGATAGGAGCAGCATGAGGCAATTCAGCCCTTCGAGGCCCCTCCGATGTTAGCCTGGTCTCAACTCCACTCTCCTGCCTGCTCCCCAATGCCGTTTATCATGCTTTCCTTATCCATTTCTTTCTTGAATCTATTGATTGATTCCGCCTCCATTGAAGATTGGGGCAGTGAGTCCCACCCTCTGAGAGAAGTCGTTTCTCCTCATAGCAGTTTTGAACTCCCCTTCTCTTCGATGGAAAATTTCACAATAGCTAATGCATACACAGCAAGATCCCACAAGCAGCTGTGTGCAGATTACCCAATTCTCTCTTTCAGCGTCTTATCCTTTGAGGAACCCGATTGTGGGCAACAAATGTTTGCGAGACACTGAGCATCACCGCATTGGTCTTTGTCAGAAAAGGACCATGGGACGGTCATTGACATTGACCAGAAAGCGCAGTCAGGGTCTTAATGTGACATGTCATCTGAAAGGTGAACCCTCTGACATTACAGCCAGATCACAAGGCAAGAGTGCTCCCAATGAGTTGAAGCTCACCGATACATGGTAACCTCCTGAAGCGCCTGTTGAAATTGATGGGATTTTTCTGTTTTCCTGCTCTGTTCAGTTATAGAGAATTTTGTCAGCATTGTGACAGTGCCCGAGAACAGTCTTCCAGGAACCAAGATCAATGAATTCCAGGCAGTTGTGATTGACGATGAGATCACAGGGATCACTATCACCTCCATGCCAAGGGATCAATTCTTTCTGCACACTGTGAGAAAGACACATCAGATTGATGATACCATGTATTACACAGTTCAGGTATGTGTAGTGCTCTGTCCCCTTCACCCAGAGGCACTCAGAGAGTGCTCACTCATGAGGCAATGGTGCCTTTGAGTCACTGACTGTACTATATTATCCTGGAATCTTCTCCAGTTAGAAATTACTGGTAATC